>NC_069499.1:159514174-159649174 GCF_027579735.1 Bombina bombina | reverse complement strand
CCTTTGAAGTTACGAAAAAAAATGAAAACTAGAGCTTTGGCGACACTTGGGTCTATTCTTCTTGTATTGAGGTAGAAAAGACCCCTTTCCACCTGTAATCTCAGAAATGATCTCTGCCAGACCAGGACCAAAAAGGGTCTTACCCTTATAAATTGTATTGTATTGGGTACTTGTAAAGCGCGACTAACCACCCATAAGGGTCTCAAGGCGCTGCTCATTTTATCGACCTTAGAAGGATGAAAGGCTAAGTGGACCTCGCCGGGGATCGAGCCTGCAACCCTTGGGTTGCTACAGAGCTCAGCCACAGTGCCTTAGCATGCTGAGCTATCTGCCTTTACCTTATAAAGGTAAAGACAAGAGCGTGGACTTGGAAGTAACGTCAGCTGACCAAGATTTTAGCCATAGGGCTCTGCGAGCTAGAACCGCAAAGCTAGACATCTTGGCTCCTAGTCTAATGGCTTGCATGTTGGCATCAGAAATAAAGGAATTAGCCAGTTTAAGAGCCTTGATCCTATCTTGGTTCTCCTCTAAAGAAGTTTCCTCTAAAATCATCTCAGATAAAGCATTACACCAATAAGATGCTGCGCTCGCAACAGTAGTAATACTAGCAGCAGGTTGCTTTTGAAATCCCTGATGAATATACATCTTCTTTAAATAAGCATCAAGCTTCTTATCCATGGGATCCTTAAAAGAACAGCTATCCTCCATATGAATCTTGGTTCTTTTGGCTAGAGTAGAAATAGTTCCTTCTACCTTAGGCACAGTGCACCACGAATCCCAAATGGAGTCAGCAAAAGGAAACATTTTTTGAATACGGGAGAGGGGGAAAAAGGAATCCCTGGTTTATCCCATTCCTGAGTGATAATTTCCGACATACGGTCTGAAACAGGAAATGCCTCCACAGAAGAAGGAACATCATAGTATTTATTAAGTTTACTAGATTTATTAGGGTTGACAGAGACAGAAGGGTCGGAGTCGTCCAACGTAGCCACTACCTCCTTCCTTTAGAAATAAACAAAGGTGTTCAAGCTTAAATCTGAAATGAACTTCTTTAGAATCAAAGGATTTATACTGTCAGAATCAGAATTCTCACCTTCAGAAGCTACAGAGGTATCCTCCTCCTCAGACTTATAGGAGAGGTCAACTATCGCAGAGAAAGATGTGACAGACACCTTATTAGCAGAAAAATGAAGTGGTTTCCTCTTGCGCTTCCCTGCAATAGCAGATAAAGCTGAAGATCCGCAGAAGATATCTGAGCAGCAAAATTCCCTGATAAAAAAAATCACCTCCAGGAGGTTGAGAGGAACCGCAGGGCACTGTATGTGAAACCATTGAGGCTTGGGACGTTTGAGGAGAAAGCTGTGGCATATCCTGAACAGCATTATCCTGAGAAACAATAGGCTCAGAAGGCAGTAATTTATCTTTAAACTTTAGGGTCCTAGCTAAACAGGAGCAAAATTGCATAGGCAAAACAATTTGGGCCTCTAAACACAAACATTTATCAAAAGAAACAGACTCCTGTTCAGTGTCCATAGCTGTATTAATACCCAAAAATTAAAGGAATGAAAAATTATTTGAAAATGACTACTGTCACTTTAAGAAGAAAATTATTTCCTCAGAGCGCAAAAACACTAAGTATACCAAAAATAATGAAGAAAAAAAAAAACGCCTCTACACCTCAGTCAGCCTAAGGTGCCCTACCTGAACCTTGAAAAGGAGTTCAAATGCCAAAAACTCTTCTGCAGATCGGTCAAGCGAGTCGTCACAGAAAAATGATGCCGCTCCGCTCAGTATCTCAAGCGGAAGAGTGGAAGTCACATGACCGGCAGAAAGAGAAACTGCGCAACACTAAAAGCGTGCGTCTTTATAGAAATCCTCAGAGTTAAAAAGAAACCGGGGATGTAAATGTTGATCCAAACATCCAAAAATACCCAAATAAAAAGTAATATTTCCTCAGAGGTACCGTCCCATAAACAATAAGGGAAGACATTAACTCCTTAGTCTCCACACAAACAATAAGTGCATGCACACTGCCCCAAAATAAATCCTACCCAAAGGTTTATGTCCCAAAAAAATTGTTGCAGAAATAATTGCAAGTCTCCAAGACCTAGAAGACAAAAGCACTTACCTGCAAATCCAGCTGTCGGGCAGAAAGACATCTCACAAAGTGTGAAAGGACACATACTCCTATCAGAGACCTGTAGACAAAAAGAGAGAACAAAGTAACCAACTCTAGCTTTCTACAGCAGGGGTAGCAGAATGTTAGAAGTAAAACAAAGACAACCTCGCCACCTTCTAACTGCTAAAAGCCACCACTACTCTTACTAAAGAGATGGACTTGTTTGCAGGAAAAAAATACCCATAAAAGTATTAAATATCTTTCTGACACCAACTATGCATATCCTTCATTGACAGAGGCAAAGAGTATGAGTGGGGGTTATGGGTAACAGAAGTGACACTTAACAGCTCTGCTGGGGTGCTTTTTGCCTCCTCTTGCTGGCCAGGAGTGAATATCCCACTAGTAATTGGAATGACGTCATGGACTCTCCATGTCTTAGGAAAGAAACAGAATTTATGCTTACCTGATAAATTACTTTCTCTTGTGATGTATCGAGTCCACGGATTCATCCTTTACTTGTGGGATATTCTCCTTCCCAACATGAAGTGGCAAAGAGAGCACACAGCAGAGCTGTCCATATAGCTCCCCCTCCAGCTCCACCCCCCAGTCATTCGACCGAAGGTTAGGAAGAAAAAGGAGAAACCATAGGGTGCAGTGGTAACTGTAGTTAAAACAAAAAAGCTACCTGACTTAATAGCCAGGGCGGGCCGTGGACTCGATACATCACAAGAGAAAGTAATTTATCAGGTAAGCATAAATTCTGTTTTCTCTTGTAAGATGTATCGAGTCCACGGATTCATCCTTTACTCGTGGGATACCAATACCAAAGCTTTAGGACACGGATGAAGGGAGGGAACAAGACAGGTACCTTAAACGTAAGGCACCACTGCTTGTAAAACCTTTCTCCAAAAAATAGCCTCCGAAGAAGCAAAAGTATCGAATTTGGAAAAAGTATGCAGCGAAGACCAAGTCGTTGCCTTACAAATTTGTTCAACAGAAGCCTCTTTCTTTCTTTTTTTTTTTTTTTAAAAGAAGCTTTATTCATATCAAACAGAAGTAGATGTCATAAAATGTATGCACATTGCACACGGCAGAAATGATATAATACAATATGTCAATGAGTCAATTAATTATTAAGATTAACCCCTCTATTGATTGCTAAAGTACATGGAATAAATAATGCATAATGATATCAATCTGCAAATTATACTCTAAGATGGGGGTCAATAGTTATAAACACATTGTCCAGTGCAGTGTACTTCTTTCTGATCCCCAATTTTAGCACTTCAGACCTCTCATGGATCTTATGTAAAGTCACTTGTACGCAGTTTTGGGGATATGCAGGGATAATATTTAACATAACAAACAGGAAAAACAAAAAAAACTTGTGTCAAGAGACACCAATAACCAGAAAAGATGTCATTTTTATATTTAGTTATACCTACGGCTATTATACTCATGTAAAGAAAAAAGATTTAGGAAAATAGGCATTACATAAAACCTTAAATACATTTGCGCAGGCCCCATCGCAAGTTTATCCAGACCGTCTTAATGGAGATATGAAGAAAGGGTAGTCGTATCCTATAATGTCAGAGCCCTGCTGCATTTAAGTGGGTTGGTATTAATAGGTTATAATAGGCATCATTCAGCTAACCAATAAAATAAAAAGGGTATTGCAGGCCGAGGGGAAAATTCAATATTGGGGCTATTAGGAGTGTGTAATGGCAGACAAGTGGCGGCATCCCAGTTACATAATATATACATGCCCCCCCCACCCGCTACCGCGGCCGCCAGCCACGAGTGAGGCAACAGAAAGTATGTTTAATGTGCGCGCCATTACCATGGATGATAATGCCATATACAACTTGAAAGTTATGGGCTAAGGAAATGTTTGTCTCCCCCTGCCACCAAACAACCTCCCATGTCATGGGCCTCTCAAGAAAAAAAAAAAAGTGTTGATAAGTTAATAGCATAGTAACGACATGACAAGTTAGTAAGACATACTTATTTTGAGTACACATTCAAAACCATAAAGCGCCATAACAAACGGTTATAACAAATCCAAACAACACAGCAAACCTTATATTTGAGTCTTTAAGATTGTCACAAGAGGAGTCTGTTGATAAATGTGCGGTGGAGTACTATCAACCCCGGAATATGTCTGCTTGCCAAACAGAGCATTAGCACCCACAAAGAAGGTAGTTAGGCAGGAATGGGTTTCTCCCCTCGGCAGCTTAGGAAGTTTGGTAGTGATAGTGACAGGGGAGGATGCGGGGTAGTTCATAATCCCTGGAGGGTTATACCACAGATCAGGATCCTCCGCATGCCATGTACAGTCTAAGTTTTCATCTAGGACCGTGACTAAGGTAGATGGGCTTAAAGTCTCCAAGTTTGCAACCATCCCCGGGCTCCCCAAAAGCCCACGTGGCACCCGCATCAGCTCCGAGTCCTGTTTTACCCATAGCTGCAATCTTGCTGGGACGTTGGAATCTTTCATCATAGGAGTAATAGGAGGTTTTCGCTGCTTACCAGTATTGACACTCATATGTGCTAAACCCAGGTTCTCCATCTGGGGATGGTTCAGTGTTGTTCCAGGCGCCATCTTAGATGAAACAGTAATGTGTCCTTTACTTGGCAGATCTGATATTAGGGGGAGACCTATAGCTTGCAAGTTGTGCCGGTATGATGTTTCCGCTGCTCTATATTTATTGCCTTCGGTTGTTGAAGCGGATGTTATATTAGAGCAACCGCCCGGCTGTATAGCCGCTCCAAATCTCAGCATGGTGGTTTGCTTATCTTCCCCGGGCTTTATATTTGCAGCTGGCTCACTCACCCCGGGTTGCTGTAGCGCCGACTCCGCTGCGTTAGTGGCTTCTATTCTTTCCATGAAAGAAAGTATATCTTGCTCCGAAGGAGCTTTAGCTATCAATGCTTGCATCAGGGCTTCTAATTTAGCTAGACGAGGATCCAAAGCAGTGGGAGAGTCATTGACCCACATTGTGGCTAGTTGATTTTGGCGATTGTCCTCACTGTATACTTGCGATGCCCGAAGAGTTATGCCTATTTTAGTGAGAAAGGCTGTTATATTCTGCAATATTTATTGTAGGTATTTGAGATGACCAGTTCTGGCTAGACACCCCTGGAATCCAGGGGGGGGAACGTTGCCTGTAAGGTCGCCGCCGCTACAGGCCTTGATCGTCCTATTCCGCCTCCAGGATCATTAACACAGCAACTAATGTTGTAATCTTGTATATGGTCGAGAAACAGCTCGTACTGGTGTCAGATGCTGTAGGGTTGAAGCAATAACCGGCGGATTATTAGCTTTTCTCCCGGAGCTACAGAAGAGTTCGACTGCACAGAGCCGCTGCTTGGACACGCCCCCCAGAAGCCTCATTTTTAAAAGCCCATGTGGAAGCCACAGCTCTGGTAGAATGAGCAGTAATTATTTCGGGAGGCTGCTGGCCAGCAGTCTCATAGGCCAAACGGATGATGCTTTTCAGCCAAAAGGAAAGAGAGGTAGCAGTCGCCTTCTGACCTCTCCTCTTACCAGAATAGATAAACAATGAAGGTGTTTGTCTGAAATCCTTAGTTGCTTGTAAAACATAATTTATGCTTACCTGATAAATTTATTTCTCTTGTGGTGTATCCAGTCCACTGATCATCCATTACTTGTGGGATATTCTCCTTCCCAACAGGAAGCTGCAAGAGGACCACCCACAGCAGAGCTGTCTATATAGCTCCTCCTCTCCCTGCCACCTCCAGTCATTCAACCGAAGACAAGCAAGAGAAAGGGGAAACCAAAGGGTGCAGTGGTGACTGAAGTTTAAAAATAAAATATACCTGCCTTAAAATGACAGGGCGGGCCGTGGACTGGATACACCACAAGAGAAATAAATTTATCAGGTAAGCATAAATTATGTTTTCTCTTGTAAGGTGTATCCAGTCCACGGATCATCGATTACTTGTGGGATACCAATACCAAAGCTATAGGACACGGATGAAGGAAAGGACAAGGCAGGTACTTAAACGGAAGGTACCACTGCCTGCAAAACCTCTCCCCCAAAAATAGCCTCCGAAGAAGCAAAAGTATCAAATTTATAGAACTTTGAAAAAGTATGAAGCGAAGACCAAGTCGCCGCCTTACAAATCTGTTCAACAGAAGCCTCATTCTTAAAAGCCCATGTGGAAGCTACCGCTCTAGTAGAATGAGCTGTAATCCTTTCAGGAGGCTGCTGACCAGCATAAGTCTCATAAGCTAAGCATATTATACTCCTTAGCCAAAACGAAAGAAGTTGCCGAAGCCTTTTGGCCTCTCCTCTGTCCAGAGTAGACAACAAACAATGCAGATGTTTGACGAAAATCTTTAGTAGCTTGTAAATAAAACTTTAAAGCACGAACCACGTCAAGATTAAGTAATAGACGTTCCTTCTTTGAAGAAGGATTAGGACACAGTGACGGAACAACAATCTCCTGATTGATATTCCTATTAGATACCACCTTAGGTAAAACCCAGGCTTGGTACGCAAAACTACCTTATCTGCATGGAAGATCAGATAAGGGGAATCACACTAAGGCAGATAACTCAGAAACTCTACGAGCCGAGGAGATAGCTACCAAAAACAGAACTTTCCAAGATAAAAGCTTGATATCTATGGAATGCAAGGGTTCAAACGGAACCCCTTGAAGAACTTTAAGAACTAGATTTAAACTCCATGGCGGAGCAACAGGTTTAAACACAGGCTTGATTCTAACTAAAGCCTGACAAAATGCCTGAACGTCTGGAACATCCGCCAGACGCTTGTGCAAAAGAATAGACAAAGCAGAAATCTGTCCCTTTAAGGAACTCGCTGACAAACCCTTCTCCAATCCATCTTGGAGAAAAGACAATATCCTAGGAATCCTGACCTTACTCCATGAGTAACCCTTGGATTCAAACCAATGAAGATATTTACACCATATCTTATGATAGATTTTCCTGGTGACAGGCTTTTGTGCCTGAATTAAGGAATCAATGACTGACTCGGAGAAGCCACGCTTTGATAAAATCAAGCGTTCAATCTCCAGGCAGTCAGTCGCAGAGAAATTAGATTTGGATGGTTGAAAGGACCCTGAAGAAGAAGATCCTGTCTTAGAGGCAGAGTCCATGGTGGAAAGGATGACATGTCCACCAGATCTGCATACCAAGTCCTGCGTGGCCACGCAGGTGCTATCAAAATCACTGATGCTCTCTCCTGCTTGATTTTGGCAATCAGACGAGGGAGCAGAGGAAATGGTGGAAACACATAAGCCAGGTTGAAGGACCAAGGCACTGCTAGAGCATCTATCAGCGCTGCCTTGGGATCCCTGGACCTGGACCCGTAACAAGGAAGCTTGGCGTTCTGGCGAGACGCCATGAGATCCAGTTCTGGTTTGCCCCAATGTTGAATCAACTGTGCAAACACTTCCGGCTGGAGCTCCCACTTCCCCGGATGAAAAGTCTGTCGACTTAGAAAATCAGCCTCCCAGTTCTCTACTCCTGGGATATGGATAGCCGATAGGTGGCAAGAGTGAATCTCTGCCCAACGAATTATCTTTGAAACCTCCAACATCGCTAGGGAACTCCTTGTTCCCCCTTGATGGTTGATGTAAGCTACAGTCGTGATGTTGTCCGACTGAAATCTGATGAACCTCATTGTCGCTAGCTGAGGCCAAGCCTGAAGAGCATTGAATATCGCTCTTAGTTCCAGAAAGTTTATAGGGAGGAGAACCTCCTCCTGAGTCCACAATCCCTGAGCCTTCAGGGAGTTCCAGACTGCCCCCCAGCCCAGAAGGATGGCATCGGTAGTTACTATTGTCCAATCTGGCCTGCGAAAGGTCATACCTTTGGACAGATGGACCCGAGATAGCCACCACAGAAGAGAATCCCTGGTCTCTTGATCCAGATTTAGTAGAGGGGACAAATCTGTGTAATCCCCATTCCACTGACTGAGCATGCAGAGTTGCAGCGGTCTGAGATGTAGGCGGGCAAACTGAACTATGTCCATTGCCGCTACCATTAAGACGATTACTTCCATACACTGAGCCACCGAAGGGCGAGAAGTAGAATAAAGAACACGGCAAGAATTTAGAAGTTTTGATAACCTGTCCTCTGTCAGGTAAATCCTCATTTCTACAGAATATATCAGAGTTCCCAGAAAGGAAACTCTTGTGAGAGGGGATAGAGAACTCTTCTTTTTGTTCACCTTCCACCCATGCGACCTCAGGAATGCCAGAAAGATGTCGGTATGAGACTTGGCAATTTGGAAATTTGACGCCTGTATCAGAATGTCGTCTAAGTAAGGGGCTACTGCTATGCCCCACGGCCTTAGGACCGCCAGAAGTGATCCCAGAACCTTCGTAAAGATTCTTGGAGCTGTAGCTAACCCAAAGGGAAGAGCCACAAACTGGTAATGCCTGTCTAGGAAGGCAAACCTGAGAAACCGATGATGATCATTGTGTATCGGAATGTGAAGATAAGCATCCTTTAAGTCCACAGTAGTCATGTATTGACCCTCCTGGATCATAGGTAGGATGGTTCGAATAGTCTCCATCTTGAATGATGGGACCCTGAGAAATTTGTTTAGGATCTTGAGATCTAATATTGGTCTGGTCTGAAGGTTCCCTTTTTTTTGGGAACCACAAATAGATTTGAATAGAAACCTTGACCCTGTTCCTCCTTTGGACTGGGTGGATCACTCCCATAACTTGGAGGTCTTGAACACAATGTAAGAATACCTCTCTCTTTATCTGGTTTGCAGATAATTGTGAAAGGTGAAACCTCCCTTTTGGAGGGGAAGCTCTGAAGTCCAGAAGATATCCCTGGGACACAATTTCCAACGCCCAGGGATCCTGGACATCTCTTGCCCAAACCTGGGCGAAGAGAGAAAGTCTGCCCCCTACTAGATCCGTTACCGGATCGGGGGCCAAGCCTTCATGCTGTCTTAGAGGCAGCAGCAGGTTTCTTGGCCTGCTTACCTTTGTTCCAAGTCTGGTTAAGTCTCCAGACCGGCTTGGACTGGGAAAATTTCCCTCTTGTTTTGTATTAGAGGAAGTTGATGCCGCACTCGTCTTAAAGTTTCGAAAGGCACGAAAATTAGTTTGTTTGGTCCTTAACTTGTTAGACCTATCCTGAGGTAGGGCATGACCTTTTCCTCCAGTAATATCAGAAATGATCTCCTTCAATCCAGGCCCAAATAGGGTCTGCCCCTTGAAGGGAATATTAAGAAGCTTAGACTTTGAAGTAACGTCAGCTGACCATGATTTGAGCCATAGCGCCCTACGCGCCTGAATAGCAAAACCAGAATTCTTACCCATTAGTTTAGTTAAATGAACAATGGCATCAGAAACAAATGAATTGGCTAGCTTAAGTGCCCTAAGCTTGTCAAGTATATCATCCAATGGGGTCTCTACCTGTAAGGCCTCTTCCAGAGACTCAAACCAGAAGGCCGCAGCAGCAGTGACCGGGGCAATGCATGCAAGAGGCTGTAGAATAAAACCTTGTTGAATAAACATTTTCTTAAGGTAACCCTCTAACTTTTTATCCATTGGATCTAAGAAAGCACAACTGTCCTCGACAGGGATAGTAGTACGCTTAGCTAGAGTAGAAACTGCTCCCTCCACCTTAGGGACCGTTTGCCATAAGTCCCATGTGGCAGAATCTATGGGAAACATTTTCTTAAAGACAGGAGGGGGAGAGAACGGAACACCTGGTCTATCCCATTGCTTAGTAATAATCTCTGAAAACCTTTTAGGTATTGGAAAAACATCAGAGTAAACAGGCACTGCATAGTATTTATCCCATCTGCACATTTTCTCTGGCACTATAATGGTGTCAGTCATTCAGAGTAGCTAAAACCTCCCCGAGCAACAAGCAGAGGTGTTCAAGCTTAAATTTAAATGTTGACATATCAGAATCAGGTTGAAGCATCTTCCCTGAGTCAGAAAAATCACCCACAGAAAGAAGCTCTCCTTCCTCAGCTTCTGCATATTGTGAGGGGGTATCAGACATAGCTACTAAAGCGTCAGAGTGCTCTGTATTACTTCTAACTCCAGAGCTGTCTCGCTTTCCTCGTAACCCAGGTAGTCTGGATAATACCGCTGAAAGGGTATTATCCATGACTGCAGCCATGTCTGTAAAGTAAACGCCATGGGCGCGCTAGATGTTCTTGGCGCCTCTTGAGCGGGAGTCCCTTGAGCGGGAGTTAAAGGTTCTGACAACTGAGGCGAGTTAGTCGGCATAACTTCCCCCTTGACAGTTTCCTCTGGTGATAAATCTTTTAAAGACAGAATATGGTCTTTATATCTTAAAGTGAAATCAGTACATTTGGTACACATTCTAAGAGGGGGTTCCACCATGGCTTCTAAACATAATGAACAAGGAGTTTCCTCTATGTCAGACATGTTTAAACAGACTAGCAAAGAGACCAGTAAGCTTGGAAAACACTTCAATGAAAGTAAACAAGCAAAAAATAAAAACGGTACTGTGCCTTTAAGAAAAATGAAAAAGGTCAGAATTTGAAAAACAGTGATAAAAAGCAGTAAATCAAACAAAATTTTTACAGTGTGTATAATAGGCTAACAGAGCATTGCACCCACTTGCAAATGGATGATTAACCCCTTAGTTTCAAAAACGGATCTGCTGTGGCCCTACCTTCCCATACAATCGACTTTGGAAAGCACAAAAACCCTTCAGAGAGGTCCTAAGCATTCAGGGAACTCCTTCAGGGAAACTGGATGTCTCAGTCTGCAAAATCTAATGCGCATTTAGGCACGAAATTAGGCCCCTCCCACTTATGTATTCACAGTGAAAGGCCAAACAAAACTATCCGTAGGCAAAAGTTAGCCAGCCATGTGGAAAAAACTAAGCCCCAATAAAGTTTTATCACCAATATGCATATAAAAAACGTTTAAGCACTTCCAGCAAACTTTTTATATGTCAGAAATGTGAAAAATAATAAGAGTATTACCTCTAACAGCAAGCATGATACTAGTTCTTGTTAAATCACTGTAATCAGGCTTACCTCAGATAAATCCGGTATTAACAGCATTTTCTAGCATTTACATTTCTCTAGAAAAATTTAAACTGCACATACCTCATAGCAGGAAACCCTGCACGCCATTCCCCAGCTGAAGTTACCTCTCTCTTCAGTTATGTGTGAGAACGGCAATGGATCTTAGTTACAACCTGCTAAGATCATTAAAGACCACAGGCAGACTCTTCTTCTACTTTCTGCCTGAGGCTAAAATAGTACAACTCCGGTACCATTTGAAAATAACAAACTTTTGATAGAAGATAAACTAAATAAAAACACCACATCTCTAGCTACTTCCTTTCTTGTCGAGAGCTGCAAGAGAATGACTGGAGGTGGCAGGTAGAGGAGGAGCTATATAGACAGCTCTGCTGTGGGTGGTCCTCTTGCAGCTTCCTGTTGGGAAGGAGAATATCCCACAAGTAATGGATGATCCGTGGACTGGATACACCTTACAAGAGAAATAGAACTTTAAAGCACGAACCACATCAAGATTGTGTAACATACGTTCCTTCTTCGAAGAAGGATTAGGACACAGAGAAGGAACAACAATTTCCTTGTTCATATTCTTATTAGACACAACCTTAGGAAGAAAACCGGGTTTGGTACGCAAAACTACCTTATCTGCATGGAAAACCAGGTAAGGTGAATCACACTGTAAAGCAGATAACTCAAACTCTTCGAGCAGAAGAGATAGCTACCAAAAACAAAACTTTCTAAGATAAAAGCTTAATATCTATGGAATGTAAAGGTTCAAACGGAAACCTTTGCAGAACTGAAAGGACTAAATTCAGACTCCATGGCGGAGCCACAGGTCTATAAACAGGCTTGATTCTGACTAAAGCCTGACTAAACGCTTGAACGTCTGGTACCTCTGCCAGACGTTTGTGTAAAAGAATAGACAAAGCAGATATCTGTCCTTTTAAGGAACTATCTGATAATCCTTTCTCCAATCCTTCTTGGAGAAAGGACAATATCCTGGGAATCCTAATCTTACTCCATGAGCAACCCTTGGATTCACACCAAATAAGATATTTTCGCCAAATCTTATGGTAGATTTTCCTGGTGACAGGCATTCTAGCCTGAATCAGGGTATCAATAACCGACTCAAAGAAACCACGCTTTGATAGAATTAGGCGTTCAATCTCCAAGCAGTCAGACGCAGAGAAATTAGATTTGGATGCTTGAAAGGACCTTGTATTAGAAGGTCCTGCCTCATTGGTAGTGTCCATGGTGGGACAGATGACATGTCCACTAGGTCTGCATACCAGGTCCTGCGTGGCCACGCAGGCGCTATCAGAATCACTGAAGCCCTCTCCTGCTTGATTCTGGCAACCAGACGAGGGAGGAGAGGAATAGGTGGAAAAACATAGGCCAGATTGAAGGACCAAGGCGCTGCTAGAGCATCTATCAGCACCGCCTGGGGATCCCGGGACCTGGTCCCGCAAAGAGGAAGTTTGGTGTTCTGATGGGACGCTATCAGATCCAATTCTGGAGTGCCCCATAGCTGAGTCAGCTGGGCAAATACCTCCGGGTGGAGTTCCCACTCCCCCGGGTGAAAAGTCTGACGACTTAGAAAATCCGCCTCCCAGTTGTCTACTCCTGGGATGTGAATTGCTGAGAGATGGCAGGAGTGATCCTCCGCCCACCTGATTATTTTGGTTACTTCCGTCATTGCTAGGGAACTCCTTGTTCCCCCTTGATGATTGACGTAAGCTACAGTCGTGATGTTGTCCGACTGAAATCTGATGAATTTGGCCGCGGCTAGCTGAGGCCATGCCTGAAGCGCGTTGAATATCGCCCTCAGTTCCAGAATGTTTATCGGGAGAAGAGCTTCTTCCCGAGACCATAAGCCCTGAGCTTTCAGGGAGTACCAGACTGCACCCCAGCCAAACAGACTGGCGTCGGTCGTTACGATGATCCACTCTGGTCTGCGGAAACACATTCCCTGAGACAGGTGATCCTGAGACAACCACCAGAGAAGAGAATCTCTGGTCCCCTGGTCCAGCTGTATTTGAGGAGACAAATCTGCATAATCCCCATTCCACTGTTTGAGCATGCATAGTTGCAGTGGTCTGAGGTGTATCCGTGCAAAAGGGACTATGTCCATTGCCGTTACCATTAATCCGATTGTCTCCATGCACTGAGCTACAGATGGCCGAGGAATGGAATGAAGGGCTCGGCAAGAGGTTAAGAGTTTTAACTTTCTGACCTCCGTCAGAAATATTTTCATTTCTACCAAGTCTATCAGAGTTCCTAGGAAGGAAACTCTTGTGAGGGGGGAGAGAGAACTCTTTTTTATGTTCATCTTCCACCCATGAGACCTCAGAAAGGCCAATACAATTTCTGTGTGAGACTTGGCTCTTTGGAAAGTCGACGCCTGAATTAAGATGTCGTCTAGATAAGGCGCCACTGCTATGCCCCGCGGTCTTAGAACCGCCAGGAGGGACCCTAGCACCTTTGTGAAAATTCTGGGAGCAGTGGCCAACCCGAAAGGAAGAGCCACAAACTGGTAATGCTTGTCCAGAACCTGAGAAACTGGTGATGATCTTTGTGGATAGGAATGTGCAGATACGCATCCTTTAAATCCACGGTGGTCATATATTGACCCTCCTGGATCATTGGTAAGATTGTCCGAATGGTCTCCATCTTGAATGATTGGAGTCTGAGGAATTTGTTTAGAATTTTGAGATCCAGGATTGGTCTGAAAGTTCCTTCTTTCTTGGGAACCACAAACAGGTTTGAGTAAAAACCCAGCCCTTGTTTAGCAATTGGAACTGGGTGGATCACTCCCATTGTATGTAGGTCTTCTACACAGCGTAAGAACGCCTCTTTCTTTGTCTGTTCTGTAGACAGATGAGAAATGTGGAACCTTCCCCTTGGAGGGGAGTCCTTGAATTCTAGAAGATATCCCTGGGATACAATCTCTAAGGCCCAGGGATCGAGTACATCTCTTGCCCAGGCCTGAGCGAAGAGAGAGAGTCTGCCACCTACTAGATCCGGTCCCGGATCGGGGGCTACCCCTTCATGCTGTCTTGGAGGCAGCTGCAGGCTTCTTGGCCTGTTTACCCTTGTTCCAGCCCTGGTAAGGTTTCCAGGCTGACCTGGGTTGGGAAGCGTTACCCTCTTGCTTTGCAGCAGGGGAGGATGATGCGAGACCGCTCCTGAAATTCCGAAAGGAACGAAAATGATTTTGTTTGTTCTTTATCTTGAAAGACTTGTCCTGAGGGAGAGCATAGCCTTTTCCCCCAGTGATTTCTGAAATAATCTCTTTCAATTCAGGCCCGAAGAGGGTCTTTCGTTTGAAAGGGATGTTCAAGAGTTTGGATTTTGACGACACATCGGCCGACCAGGACTTTAGCCATAGCGCCCTGCACGCTAAAATGGCGAAAACCTGAATTCTTTGCCGCTAACTTAGCTAGTTGGAAAGCGGCATCTGTGATAGCCAGCTTAAGAGCCTTAATTCTGTCCATAATGTCCTCATATGAGGTCTCCGTCTGGAGCGCATCTTCCAGCGCCTCGAACCAGAAGGCAGCTGCAGTAGTTACAGGAACAATGCATGCAATAGGTTGGAGAAGAAAACCTTGTTGAACAAAAATTTTCTTAAGTAAACCCTCTAATTTTTTATCCATTGGGTCTATGAAAGCACAACTGTCTTCAATTGGTATGGTTGTGCGTTTAGCAAGTGAAGAAATAGCCCCCTCCACCTTAGGGACCGTCTGCCACGAGTCCCGCATGGGGTCAGATATGGGGAACATTTTCTTAAAAACAGGAGGGGGAATGAAGGGAATACCTGGTCTATCCCACTCCCTAGTAACGATATCCGCAATCCTCTTAGGGACCGGGAACACATCAGTGTAAAAAGGAACTTCCAGGTACTTGTCCATTTTACACAATTTCTCTGGAACCACCATAGGGTCACAGTCAACCAGAGTAACTAATACCTCCCTGAGCAAACAGCGGAGGTGTTCTAGTTTAAATTTAAAAGCCAATATATCTGAATCTGTCTGAGGAGAAACCTTTCCTGAATCAGAAATTTCTCCCTCAGACAGCACATCCCTCCCCCCAACTTCAGAGCGTTGTGAGGGTATATCGGATACGGCTACTAAAGCGTCAGAATGCTCATTATCTGTTCTTAAAACAGAGTTATCACGCTTTGCAGGTAACACGGGCAGTTTAGATAAGAACTCTGAGAGGGTATTATTCATAACTGCCGCCAAGTCTTGCAAGGTAAAAGAGTTAGACGCACTAGAGGTGCTAGGCGTCGTTTGAGCGGGCGTAACTGGTTGTGACACTTGGGGAGAAGTTGACGGGCTAACCTCGTTACCTTCTGTCTGAGAATCATCTTGGGCCACATTTTTAAGTGTAACAATATGTTCTTTAAAGTGTATAGACATATCAGTACAAGTGGGACACATTCTGAGACGGGGTTCCACCATGGCTTCTAAACACATTGAACAAGGATTTTCCTTGGTGTCAGACATGTTAAACAGACTAGTAGTAAGACAAGCAGGCTTGGAAATCACTTTAATCAAATAAAAACACACTTTGGAAAAAAACGTTACTGTGCCTTTAAGAGATAAAAAAAGGCACACAATTTTGCAAAACAGTGAAAAAATGCAGCAAACTGTTCGAAATTTTTACAGTATGTACCTAAAGCATTAGTAAGATTGCACCACTAGCAATAAAAACGATTAACCCCTTAATGCCCAAACCGGATAGACAGTAAGCAAAAAAAAAAAAAAAAACGGTTGCTGTGGCCCTACCTGCCCTTAGGAACCAGATTTGTGGGGAAAAAGCTTCTTATAGGCCCTCAAACTGCAGCAGGATTCTCCATGTGAAACAGCCTGAACTTCTAGTCAAATATAACTGCGCATCTGAGGCGTGAAATTAGGCCCCTCCCACCTCACTAAGGTGCTTGTGAGGCCTAAAGAAACACTCCAAAATGTTTTAATATTAGCCATGTGGGTAACAACCCCTGAAAGAAACCCAAAGGAACCTTCAAAGTGTCTCAAAAAACGATATTTTCAATAAAAACCGTTTGCCTTGAAAGTAGTGTCAACCAGCATAAACTAGCCCTGTTATGTAAGCTTGAAATTCCATACTTAGTCTCTGAATACAGCTTACCCTTCCCTCATGGGGATATTATCAGTCTTCACTAGCATTATCACAGTCTTGTCTAGAAAAAAAAAAGACTGAACATACCTTATTGCAGCCTAACCTGCAAACCGTTCCCCCCAACTAAAGTTTTCTTGCACTCCTCAGTCCTTTGTGGGAACAGCAGTGGATTTTAGTTACAACATGCTAAAATCATCTCCCTCCCTGCAGAAATCTTCGTCTCCTTTCTGCAAGTAAATAGTACACACCGGTACCATTTAAAATAACAAAATCTTTCTTGTAGAAAATAAAAACTACATTTTTTTTACCCCATTCACTTTACCCTTCCGATTGCTTAGAGCCGGCAAAGAGAATGACTGGGGGGTGGAGCTGCAGGTGGAGCTATATGAACAGCTCTGCTGTGTGCTCTCTTTGCCACTTCCTGTTGGGAAGGAGAATATCCCACAAGTAAAGGATGAATCCGTGGACTCGATACATCTTACAAGAGAAAACTACATTTATCTGCTTTATTTTACTTGCTTATCTAATGAGCTTTTGCATTTTTTTCATTTTGATCAAAACATAGATTTATACTTATACAGTTTGTAAAGTGTATAATAATCTCTAGAACAAACTCAAAAATGTAAATTGCTATTTATAACAAGACAATGTCTGTTAAAACAAAGTAAAACCTGAACATTTTTCTACCGTATACAAATGCACTACATTGTCAGACTGACTTTTGAAGAATTTAAAACACCCAATTCAAGATTTCAGGATAAGAGTTGGAATAAAAATAATTTGTATGTGGTGCACATAGAGATGAAGTTAGAGTGTATCAGATGGAATCTTTATTCTGTACAATATTTTTCCCAAACTGCTCAACAAATAAGCAATAATTATCTTACCACAGTTTCCTTGGAAGGTGGCGGCTTCGCTTGTTGACTAGGAATCAGCACAAATGACAGTGTACCATGCATATCAGCCTAGAGTAAGAAGAAAAACGCATCAGCAATCAAACACACACTTACTGTTATCAACTGACAAATTTACATAAAGCTCAGTTCCTGGCTTAGATAATCAACTGAATTATTTTGGCCCTAATCCACTTTTTGCCTTGTAATAGGCGGTACCCATATGTACTTAAAACATTTAAAATAAAATAAAAAATACAAACCCAAAACACTACAAAAATATAAAGAAAAGCACATTTATTTTGTATGTCTTGCCTGTTATTTATTTCCGTGAATAATCTTCCATTGTGAATAGTGCAAAAATGTGGGATATAAAGGTATAGAACATTAAAAGTAAATTGTTTTAGTTGGTTTTGAAACATTGTAACCCCTTCATGTAAAATGCAGAGCGATTATCAGGATGTGCACTCTTCAGATAGCAAGTTAATACAGGTATATCTCACTTTACAGCACTTCGCTAATACAGCGCTTTGTGGAGCTGAAGTTCAACCTCCAAGGATTTTGAAACAGTGCTGTAATCTTTGTGAGATTGCGAGACAAGTAACTGGCACCATTTTGTTATGCTTAGTTCACTTTGTTTACAGCATTACAGTGCAAGTGTCTCAATGTGAGTCTGGCAAATTTTACTACAGTAATTGTCACTATTTTACAGGTACAGTATTTATGAAAACAGAATTTATGCTTACCTGATAAATTACTTTCTCCAACGGTGTGTCCGGTCCACGGCGTCATCCATAACTTGTGGGAATATTCTCCTCCCCAACAGGAAATGGCAAAGAGCACAGCAAAAGCTGTCCATATAGTCCCTCCCAGGCTCCGCCCCCCCAGTCATTCGACCGACGGACAGCAGAAAAAATGGAGAAACTATAGGGTGCTGTGCTGACTGTAGTTAAAGAAAGAAATTTATCAAACCTGATTAAAAAACCAGGGCGGGCCGTGGACCGGACACACCGTTGGAGAAAGTAATTTATCAGGTAAGCATAAATTCTGTTTTCTCCAACATAGGTGTGTCCGGTCCACGGCGTCATCCATAACTTGTGGGAACCAATACCAAAGCTTTAGGACACGGATGAAGGGAGGGAGCCAATCAGGTTACCTAAACAGAAGGCACCACGGCTTGCAAAACCTTTCTCCCAAAAATAGCCTCCGAAGAAGCAAAAGTATCAAATTTGTAGAATTTGGCAAAAGTGTGCAGAGAAGACCAAGTCGCTGCCTTACATATCTGATGAACAGAAGCCTCGTTCTTGAAGGCCCATGAGGAAGCCACAGCCCTAGTAGAGTGAGCTGTGATTCGTTCAGGAGGCTGCCGTCCGGCAGTCTCGTAAGCCAATCGGATGATGCTTTTCAGCCAAAAGGAAAGCAGTAGCTTTTTGGCCTCTCCTCTTGCCAGAATAAACGACAAACAGAGAAGACGTTTGTCTGAAATCCTTTGTTGCTTCTAAATAGAACTTTAAAGCACGGACTACATCTAAATTGTGTAACAAACGTTCCTTCTTTGAAACTGGATTCAGGCACAAAGAAGGCACAACTATTTCCTGGTTAATATTCTTGTTGGAAACAACTATTGGAAGGAAACCAGGTTTAGTACGTAAAACAACCTTATCTGAATGAAACACCAGATAGGGCGGATTACACTGCAGAGCAGATAATTCAGAAACTCTTCTCGCAGAAGAAATAGCAACCAAAAACAGAACTTTCCAAGATAACAACTTGAAATCTATGGAGTGTAAGGGTTCAAACGGAACCCCTTGAAGAACTGAAAGAACTAAATTTAGACTCCAGGGAGGAGTCAAAGGTCTGTAAACAGGCTTGATCCTGACCAAAGCCTGAACAAAAACTTGAACATCTGGCACAGCTGCCAGTCGTTTGTGTAACAAGACAGATAAAGCAGAAATCTGTCCTTTTAGAGAACTCGCTGATAAACCCTTATCCAAACCTTCTTGGAGAAAGGAAAGGATCCTAGGAATTTTAATCTTACTCCATGAGAATCCCTTGGATTCACACCAACAGATATATGTTTTCCATATTTTATGGTAAATCTTTCTAGTCACAGGTTTTCTGGCTTGTACCAGAGTATCTATCACAGAATCCGAAAACCCACGCTTAGATAACATCAAGCGTTCAATTTCCAAGCCGTCAGCTGGAGAGAAACTAGATTTGGATGTTCGAATGGACCTTGTACTAGAAGATCCTGTCTCAAAGGTAGCTTCCATGGTGGAGCCGATGACATATTCACCAGGTCTGCATACCAAGTCCTGCGTGGCCACGCAGGAGCTATCAAAATCACAGAGGCCTTCTCCTGTTTGATCCTGGCTACCAGCCTGGGAATGAGAGGGAACGGTGGAAACGCATAAGCTAGGTTGAAGGTCCAAGGCGCCACTAATGCATCCACTAGAGTCGCCTTGGGATCCCTGGATCTGGAACCGTAGCAAGGAACCTTGAAGTTCTGACGAGACGCCATCAGATCCATGTCTGGAATGCCCCATAATAGGGTCAATTGGGCAAATACCTCCGGGTGGAGTTCCCACTCCCCCGGATGGAAGGTCTGACGACTCAAATAATCCGCCTCCCAGTTTTCCACTCCTGGGATGTGGATCGCAGATAGGTGGCAGGAGTGATCCTCCGCCCATTTGATGATTTTGGTCACCTCTCTCATCGCCAGGGAACTCCTTGTTCCCCCGATGATTGATGTAAGCAACAGTCGTCATGTTGTCTGATTGGAATCTTATGAATCTGGCCTTTGCTAGTTGAGGCCAAGCTCTGAGAGCATTGAATATCGCTCTCAGTTCCAGAATGTTTATCGGGAGAAGGGACTCTTCCCTGGACCATAGACCCTGAGCTTTCAGGGAATCCCAGACCGCGCCCCAGCCTAATAGACTGGCGTCGGTCGTGACGATGACCCACTCTGGTCTGCGGAAGCTCATTCCCTGGGACAGGTGATCCTGGGTCAGCCACCAACGGAGTGAGTCTCTGGTCTTCTGATCTACTTGAATCATTGGAGACAAGTCTGTATAGTCCCCATTCCACTGTTTGAGCATGCACAGTTGTAATGGTCTTAGATGAATTCGCGCAAAAGGAACTATGTCCATTGCTGCAACCATCAACCGTACTACTTCCATGCACTGAGCTATGGAAGGCCGTAGAACAGAGTGAAGAACTTGACAAGCGTTTAGAAGCTTTGACTTTCTGACATCTGTCAGGAAAATCTTAATTTCTAAAGAATTTATTATCGTCCCCAAGAAGGGAACTCTTGTTGACGGAGACAGGGAACTTTTTTCTATGTTCACCTTCCAACCGTGAGATCTGAGAAAGGCCAGAACGATGTCTGTGTGAGCCTTTGCCTTTGAAAGAGACGACGCTTGTATTAGAATGTCGTCCAAGTAAGGTGCCACTGCAATGCCCCTTGGTCTTAGAACCGCTAGAAGGGACCCGAGTACCTTTGTGAAAATCCTTGGAGCATTGGCTAGCCCGAATGGGAGAGCTACAAACTGGTAATGTTTGTCCAGAAAGGCGAACCTTAGGAACTGATGATGATCTTTGTGGATAGGAATATGTAGATACGCATCCTTTAGATCCACGGTAGTCATAAATTGACCCTCCTGGATTGTAGGTAGAATCGTTCGAATAGTTTCCATTTTGAACGATGGCACTCTGAGAAATTTGTTTAGAATCTTTAAATCCAGAATTGGTCTGAAGGTTCCCTCTTTTTTGGAAACTACAAACAGATTTGAGTAAAACCCCAGTCCTTGTTCCACAGTTGGAACTGGGTGTATCACTCCCATCTTTAACAGGTCCTCTACACAATGTAAAAATGCCTGTCTCTTTATATTTGGTTTGAAGATAAACGAGAGATGTGGAACCTTCCCCTTGGGGGTAGTTCCTTGAATTCTAGAAGATAACCCTGAGAGACTATTTCTAGTGCCCAGGGATCCTGAACATCTCTTGCCCAGGCCTGAGCAAAGAGAGAGAGTCTGCCCCCTACTAGATCCGGTCCCGGATCGGGGGCTACCCCTTCATGCTGTCTTGGTAGCAGCAGCAGGTTTCTTGGCCTGTTTACCCTTGTTCCAGCCTTGCATCGGTTTCCAAGCTGGTTTGGTCTGGGAAGCATTACCCTCTTGTCTAGAGGCTGCAGAGTTGGAGGCCGGTCCGTTCCTGAAATTGCAAAAGGAACGAAAATTGGACTGATTCTTAGCCTTGAAAGGCCTATCTTGTGGGAGGGCATGGCCCTTACCCCCAGTGATATCTGAAATAATTTCTTTCAATTCTGGCCCAAAGAGGGTCTTACCTTTGAAAGGGATATTAAGCAATTTTGTCTTGGAAGATACATCCGCTGACCAAGATTTTAGCCAGAGCGCTCTGCACGCTACAATTGCAAACCCTGAATTTTTCGCCGCTAATCTAGCTAACTGCAAAGCGGCATCTAAAATAAAGGAATTAGCTAACTTAAATGCGTGAATTCTGTCCATAACCTCCTCATACGGAGTCTCTCTACTGAGCGACTTTTCTAGTTATTCGAACCAGAACCACGCTGCTGTAGTGACAGGAATAATACACAAAATAGGTTGAAGGAGGTAACCTTGCTGTACAAAAATCTTTTTAAGCAAACCCTCCAATTTTTTATCCATAGGATCTTTGAAAGCACAATTGTCCTCAATAGGAATGGTCGTGCGTTTGGCTAGTGTAGAAACTGCCCCCTCGACCTTAGGGACTGTTTGCCATAAGTCCTTTCTGGGGTCGACCATAGGAAATAATTTCTTAAATATAGGAGGAGGGACAAAAGGTATGCCAGGCTTCTCCCACTCCTTATTCACTATGTCCGCCACCCGCTTGGGTATTGGAAAAGCGTCTGGGTTCACCGGGACCTCTAGGAACTTGTCCATCTTGCACAATTTTTCTGGGATGACCAAGTTGTCACAATCATCCAGAGTAGATAGCACCTCCTTAAGCAGTACGCGGAGATGCTCTAATTTAAATTTAAACGTCACAACATCAGGTTCTGCCTGCTGAGAAATTCTTCCTGAATCAGAAATTTCCCCATCTGAAAACCTCCCTCATAGCCACATCAGATTGGTGTGAGGGTATGACAGAGCAATTATCAGCGCCCTCCTGCTCTACAGTGTTTAAAACAGAGCAATCAAGCTTTCTCTGAAATGCAGGCATTTTGGATAAAATATTTGCTATGGAGTTATCCATTACTGCTGTCAATTGTTGCAGAAGTACTAGGGGTCTCCTGCGTGGGCAAAACTGGTGTAGACACAGAAGGAGATGAAGTAGAACTATGTCTACTCCCTTCATCTGATGAATCATCTTGGGCAACTTTACTATCTGTGGCAGTACTGTCCTTACTTTGGACGCTATGGCACAATTATCACACATATTTGAAGGGGGAGACACTTTGGCTTCCATACACACAGAACATAGTCTATCTGAAGGCACAGACATGTTAAACAGGCTTAAACTTGTCAATAAAGTACAAAAAACGTTTTAAAACAAAACCGTTACTGTCTCTTTAAATTTTAAACAGGGCACACTTTATTACTGAATATGTGAAAAACTATGAAGGAATTGTTCAATTTTAACCAAATTTTCACCACAGTGTCTTAAATCATTCAAAGCATTGCACCCCAGATTTCAGGCTGTTAACCCTTAAAATGTGGAAACCGGAGCCTTTTACAGTTTTAACCCCCTTACAGTCCCAGCCCCAGCCTTTGCTGCGACTTCACCAAACCCAGGGGAGTATACGATACCAAATGAAGCCTTCTAGGAACCTTTTCAACTAATTCCAGACCCACACACATGCAGCTGCATGTATTGCTCTCAAAAGTAACTGCGTAGTAATGGCGCGAAAATGAGGCTCTGCCTACTACAGAGAAGGCCCTTCCCCAAAGTTATAAAGTGTGAATTTCAACATCAAACTGTATAAAATGCCTAAATAAAGCAATCGATCTAGCCCATAAAAGTGTCTACCAGTTTTATAGCCCATATTAAGCCCTTTATTCTGTTTGAGACTAAGAAAATGGCTTACCGATCCTCATGAGGGGAAAAATGACAGCCTTCCAGCATTACACAGTCTTGTTAGAAATATGGCTAGTCATACCTTAAGCAGAAAAGTCTGCCAACTGCTCCCCCCAACTGAAGTTATCTCATCTCAACAGTCATGTGTGGGAACAGCAATCTATTTTAGTTACTGCTGCTAAAATCATACTCCTCTCACAAACAGAACTCTTCATCTTTTCCTGTTTCAGAGCAAATAGTACATACCAGCACTATTTTAAAATAACAAACTCTTGATAGTAGAATAAAAACTACAACTAAACACCACATACTCTTCACCATCTTCGTGGAGATGCTACTTGTTCAGAGCGGCAAAGAGAATGACTGGGGGGGCGGAGCCTGGGAGGGACTATATGGACAGCTTTTGCTGTGCTCTTTGCCATTTCCTGTTGGGGAGGAGAATATTCCCACAAGTTATGGATGACGCCGTGGACCGGACACACCAATGTTGGAGAAATACTAATTGAATACTGTGCTGTGTGTTAAACTAAACGTAGTGCTATTGCATACCTAATATATGTTCGTTCAAACATGTTTTCAAGTTTTTAAACACACTGGCAAGTGAAAAGAAAGCTAAAACTGCCTTCTTTCACTTTAAGGCGGTTTTCACTTTATAGCGGGGCTCCGGTTCCTAACCCGCTGTATGAGTGGGGTATACCTGTACTTTCTTTTTTCAGCGATATAGAAATGTTTAAACTAGCTAATCTTTGCCTATATTAATAAAGAAAATATGCAGTAAAGTTTTTTTGTTTGCATTACTGTATTTTAGGGTGGACTTAAAATAAATTATTTTACACCTGTGTAATACATATTATCTGCAGAAAGCCTTTTCTAAAATACACCACATTCGAGAAACTCTATTTTGTGATATTAATAATGTGTTATTAATCAGCTTTATTGACATATACAAATCAATAAAAAAAGATAAAGTTATTAGCATTAGTAAGGGCCTTAGGTAACCAAAATCTTAGGGGGATGTAGAAATAAGAAGAATCAGATCTAAAAACATAAATTATGCTTACCTGATAATTTCATTTTCATCGAGGGGAGGAGAGTCCACTTCTTCATTCATTACTGTTAAGAATTAAGAACCTAGCAACCAGGAGGAGGCAAAGACACCCCAGCCAAAGGCTTAAAAACCTCCCCCACCTCCCTCATCCCCCAGTCATTCTGCCGAGGGAACAAGGAACAGTAGGAGAAATATCCGGTATAAATGGTGCCAGAAGATAAATACAATTTAGGTCCGCCCATCGGAGATACTGGCAGGAGCCGTGGACTCTCCTCCCCTGGATGAAAATGATCAGGTAAGCATAATTTATGTTTTCCATCTAAAGGGGAGGAGAGTCCACGGCTTCATTCATTACTGTTGGGAACATATACCCAAGCTTTAGAGGACACTGAATGAAACCGGGAGGGTAAAAGGCGGACCATAATCTGAGGGCACCACAGCCTGCAAAACCTTTCCGAAAAGCCTCTCTTGGCCAAGACTAGGCGTTCAATCTCCACGCAGTCAGTCTCAGAGAATCGAGATTTTGATGTTGAAAGGGGCCCTCTTCCAGCAGATCCCTGCGACAAGGTAACCTCCACGGCGGAGAGGATGACATTACCACCTGTGACGAAAGGCAAAGAATGACTGGGGGATGAGGGAGGTGGGGGAGGTATTTAAGCCTTTGGCTGGGGTGTCTTTGCCTCCTCCTGGTGGCCAGGTTCTTAATTCCCAACAGTAATGAATGATGCCGCGGACTCCTCCCCCTTTAGATGGAAATAGATTGTATGGTTAGGTTTAGGTGAATGACTTAAAGGGACAGTAAACGACTTGTAATTACTAATTATTAAGATATGTCTGTTGTGTTGCTATAGAATGGCATAACAGCCAAGCCTAAATATTTTTAAAACAAAAACAGAATTTATGCTTACCTGATAAATTACTTTCTCTTACGGTGTATCCAGTCCACAGATTCATCCTTACTTGTGGGATATTCTCATTCCCTACAGGAAGTGGCAAAGAGAGCACACAGCAGAGCTGTCCATATAGCTCCCCCTCAGGCTCTGCCCCCCCAGTCATTCGACCGACAGTTAGGAGAAAAAGGAGACACCATAGGGTGCAGTGGTGACTGTAGTTTTACAAAAATAAATTTGAACCTGACTTAATTGCCAGGGCGGGCCGTGGACTGGATACACCGTAAGAGAAAGTAATTTATCAGGTAAGCATAAATTCTATTTTCTCTTACTTGGTGTATCCAGTCCACGGATTCATCCTTACTTGTGGGATACCAATACCAAAGCTTTAGGACACGGATGAAGGGAGGGAAACAAGTCAGGTAACCTAAACGGAAGGCACCCCTGCTTGTAAAACCTTTCTCCCAAAAATAGCCTCTGAAGAAGCAAAAGTATAGAATTTGTAAAATTTGGCAAAAGTATGCAGTGAAGACCAAGTCGCTGCCTTACAAATCTGTTCAACAGAAGCCTCATTCTTGAAGGCCCATGTGGAAGCCACAGCTCGGGTGGAATGAGCTGTAATTCGTTAAGGAGGCTGCTGTCCAGCAGTCTCATAAGCCAATCGGATGATGCTTTTCAGCCAGAAGGAAAGAGAGGTAGCAGTCGCTTTCTGACCTCTCCTCTTACCAGAATAGACAACAAACAATGATGATGTTTGTCTGAAATCTTTAGTTGCTTTTAAATAGAATTTTAAAGTCCGAACCACATCAAGATTGTGTAATAGTCGTTCCTTCTTCGAAACTGGATTAGGACACAGAGAAGGAACAATGATTTCCTGGTTAATATTCTTTCGGAAGAAAACCAGGTTTGGTACGCAAAACAACCTTATCTGCATGGAACACCAGATAATAAGGTGAATCACACTGCAAAGCAGACAATTCTGAAACTCTCCGAGCAGAAGAGATAGCTACCAAAAACTAAACCTTCCAAGATAACTTAATATCTATGGAATGTAAAGGTTCAAACGGAACCCCTTGAAGAACTGAAAGAACTAAATTAAGACTCCATGGAGGAGCCACCGGTTTATAGACAGGCTTGATTCTAACTAAAGCCTGTGCAAACGCCTGAACGTCTGGTACTGCTGCCAGTCGCTTGTGTAACAGGATAGACAGAGCAGATATCTGTCCCTTTAAGGAACTAGCTGACAATCCTTTCTCCAATCCTTCTTGGAGAAAAGACAAAATCCTGGGAATCCTAACTTTACTCCACGTGTAACCCTTGGATTCACACCAACAAAGATATTTCCGCCATATCTTATGATAAATTTTCCTGGTGACAGGCTTTCTGGCCTGGATTAAAGTATCAATAACTGATTCAGAGAACCCACGCTTAGCTAGAATTAAGCGTTCAATCTCCAAGCAGTCAGTTGCAGAGAAACTAGATTTGGATGCTTGAATGGACCCTGTATTAGGAGATCCTGCCTCAATGGCAGATTCCATGGTGGAACAGATGACATGTCCACTAGGTCTGCATACCAAGTCCTGCGTGGCCACGCAGGCGCTATCAAAATTACCGAAGCCTTCTCCTGTTTGATTCTGGCTACCAGCCGAGGGAGAAGGGGAAACGGTGGAAAGACATAAGCTAGACTGAAGGACCAAGGCGCTACTTGAGCATCTATCAATGCCGCCTTGGGGTCCCTGGACCTGGATCCATAAAGAGGAAGTTTGGAGTTCTGACGGGACGCCATCAGATCCAATTCCAGAATGCCCCATAGCTGGGTCAGCTGAGCAAAAACCTCTGGGTGGAGTTCCCACTCCCCAGGGTGAAAAGTCTGACGACTCCCAGTTGTCTACTCCTGGGATGTGAATTGCTGAAAGATGGCAGGAGTGATCCTCCGCCCATTTGATGATCTTGGTTACCTCCATCGCTAGAGAACTCTTTGTTGCTCCCTGATGATTGATGTACGCCACAGTCGTGATGTTGCCCGACTGAAATCTGATGAATTTGGCCTCCGCTAGTTGAGGCCATGCCTGGAGCGTGTTGAATATCGCTCTCAGTTCTAAAATGTTTATCGGGAGAAGAGATTCTTCCTTAGAACATAGGCCCTGAGCTTTCAGGGAGTCCCAGACCGCACCCCAGCCTAACAGACTGGCATCGGTCGTGACAATGATCCACTCCGGTCTGCGGAAGCACATTCCCTGAGACAGGTGATCCTGAGACAACCACCAGAGAAGAGAATCCCTGGTTTTCTTGATTGAAGAAATAAAAACTACAAATCTAACACCACATCCACTTTACCCTCCCGTGGAGATGCTACTTGTTAGAGCGGCAAAGAGAATGACTGGGGGGGCGGAGCCTGAGGGGGAGCTATATGGACAGCTCTGCTGTGTGCTCTCTTTTGCCACTTCCTGTAGGGAATGAGAATATCCCACAAGTAAGGATGAATACGTGGACTGGATACACCAAGTAAGAGAAATATCTTGTTTTCTGCAATTGTTTTTCAATAGCCAAACTCCACCCACCACTAGTTCTATTTGGCTGATACATTCTGGGCTTGAGTCTGCAGACAGCAAGGCTAGTTACAGTCATTAAGTTAAAGCCAATTAGGAAAATATATGATGCAGTGTTTGCCTTGAGAAGTCAGCAGGATGCATTTCTATTAGAAAATCTTCGCTTTTCAGAGCTAAATTTCATGAAAAAGAGCCACACTTAATAATAAAAGTATCTTGCAAAGTTGTTTTACTATGCAAATAAACATTTAATGAAAAAATGTTAATGTGTTTACTGGTCCCTTTAAATGGATATGAAACCCACATTTTTTCTTTCATGACGCTGAAAGAGCATGCAATTTCCTTCTTAGCTGATGAGTCTATAGCTTCATAACATGTGTGATATATATTTCAGCCTGCCTATCAGGAGAAGGTCAATAACCCTCACAGAGCTTTAGCACCTCCCACCTCCTCTCCCTCTCTGTGCAATTTTAAAAAAAATTCTAATTTACTTCTATTATAAATTTGTCTTCATTGTCTTGGTATCTTTTTGAAAAGCAGGGACGTATGCTTGGGTGCCTGCTCATTTTTGGAGGACTATATGGCAGCACTTTTGCAAGAATGTTATCCATTTGCAAAATCACTAGATGGCAGCACTATTTCCTGACATGTAGTGCTCTAGATGTCTACCTATCAACACAGAATATCATGGAAATAAAGCAAATTTGATAATAGAAGTAAATTGGAAACCTTTTTAAAAAGGGACAGTATACACTCATTTTCATATAACTGCATGTAATAGACACTACTATAAAGAACAAGATGCAGATACGGATATAAAAATCCAGTATAAAACCGTTTAAAAACTTACTTACAAGCTAACAGTTTAGCTCTGTTGAAAAGGTAGCTGGAAAGCCCACTGCAAGTGGGAAATAAGACCCTCCCCCTTCTTTTGCATATCAAAAGACCCTTTACACAAACAGGAGCAAGCTGGAGAAGGTAGCTGACGGTATTCTCATAAAACTTTGGGGCTTGGTTAGGAGTCTGAAAATCAGAGCAATGTTATTTAAAAATAAGCAAAACTATACATTTAAAAAAAAAAAAAAAAATGTATGGGCTATATAAATAGATCATCTACAAAACATTTATGCAAAGAAAAAAATGAGTGTATAATGTCCGTTTAAATATAACCAAATTGTTTCTTAGAGAACTAATATATGAAGACATTTTACTAATGTAGAATGCACTAAAACAATATTTCTTTATGTGTAAGTAAATCTAAAACAGACACAGAAGACATCAAGAGAGACAGCCTACTGGTGCAGTCATTTACTTGTAAGGCAAACGTTGTGAGTTCAATGCCCAATTAAAAATAAAAATTAAAAAAATACATAAAATAAAACAAGTTATCAGAGCCTATTCTGACATCTTATGAACTTGTTGGAATAAGTCAGAATATCTAACCCGTTAAATATCTTAAAGGGCCATAATACCCAAATGTTTAAACACTTGAAAGTGATGCAGTATAGCTGTAAAAAGTTGACTAGAAAATATCTCCTGAACATCTCTATGTAAAAAAGAAAGATATTTTACCTCAAAAGTTGCTCAGTAGCCACATCCCATTGTAAAGGATTTCTACGCAGCATTTTAGTGTGTCTGTCCTGGGACAGCTTAGGGGATGAGCCTTGTGCACTCTCATATTATTTCCCTATTCAGCTTACTATGAAATCTCATGAGAGTTAAGTGAAATCTCATGATATCACAGTAAAAGAGTTCATGACCTCAGCACTGTTGGTGCTGATTGGCTGCTGTTCATTTCTTCATTTTTTATTTTTTTTTACCTGCAGCTGGGAGTAGCTGAGTATAACTTTTTACACAGAAGTTACTCAGCAGAGCTGAGAAAATTGTGAGGTTAAATATATTCCTTTTCTACATAGAGATGAACAGGTGATATTTTCCTGTCAGCTTTTTACAGTTATACTGCATCAGTTTCACGTGATTTAGCATATGAGTATTATGTCCCTTTAAGTATTGCGCTACAAACACAAAAACAGAAAATGAATTGTTAAACACTGTGAGATTATGTTTTAAGAAAAAGCCACAGAAGCATAAACATACCAGCAGCTCAAACACCTCATTGACATCCTTCCCACGAATACCAATGCCATTTATTTCAAGGATTTCATCCCCTTCGTGCAGGAGCCCGCTCTTTTCCGCTGCACCCCCTTTTACAATTCGGCTGATTATAACCGAGTCAAGTTCATTTCGTACTGTTGCGCCCTGTGTAAATGAAATGGATCACATGTGTATACATTTTTTTATTTTTAAATTGCTATGATGCAGTAAAAAAAATAGTTCCAATCCAATCTGCACTTTGCTTTTTAAAATTGAGATGGTGAGCACGTTTTTGTTGTTGTTTTTTTTAAGACAAAAGCTCTGTAAATGTGAGAGAATAATAAAATAAAAATAGTAAGGAAGAGACCAATACTGATAAATATGTACAAAGTGAACAACATTGATGAAATAATTAAAATTCAGTTTGCTACTTACAAGTGGAATATCTCTAGCTTTTTCAATTCGAACTATTTTCACAGTTTCATCTCCATATTGCCCAATATTCTCATAATATCGCTCTTCTGACACGGGTTCTGGCATCATTTCTTGTTCTGCAACCTTGTCATGTGCCAGAAGAAGAGCCTAAACGTTAAAACATATAATTATTTGTATTACTGTATTAATCTTGTTTATTTGTAAAGCACTAACATATTACACAGCACTATAACATTAAGTTTACAGTTGCAGAGGACAATAATCAGAAGACATTTACAATGATAAATCAGTACGTGTAACCTACTATATAGGTCTTTGAAACGGCACTTGTCTGAAAATAGCACTGCTCATGTTCATAAGAAGTTACTGAAGTCTAAGGGTCCATTTTTTTTATATTTAACCCCTTAATGACCGCGACATATCCTGTATGTCGCTGGCCGTTAAGGGATTGTCTGAGTATAATAGCGCGAGCAGCAAGACCGTGCTATAAGACCCTCCCTACCGAAAGCTTGTAAAAATATTGATAAAGTCACCCCCATAGAAAGACCAGTGACTCAGCATGTACATGAAGGGGTTAATTGCAATATTATGTACATGTTAAACAATTTGTTTAAAGCAGATCATTGTAAATTAAAATACAAATAATAGCAGACTCTTGTACAAATTACACAACAATGGATTTATGGACCATTAAGCTATAAAGAACAGAGCTACAGCCGCTCCCTCATAACCAACTGCCACAGTAGCTAGTATTTGTAGACCAGGTAACCCTATGATTGTCAGAAAGGGCTGCAATACAATTGCAGTCCTTTTTGTTAGACAGCATTTAAAAGTACCTCTGGAAGTTTTTTTTTTTTGGTTGCTCCAGTAAGCCGAGGCTGTCAAGGTGAAGATAAACAGCAGACAGGTGTCGTGTAGGAATTGTCCTGTAATTCTGCCATGCACGTGCTCCGTGCCTCTGACAGTCAGACACCAAGCAATAAGAGCAAACAGCACTGACACACAGTTATAAGTAAAACTGAGAACTGCATAGCACTGCAATTAATATGACTGTGGTGACCAGGTTGATTCAGGACTCAGAAATCAAACAGTGTTTCGCTCTGGCTGTACTGTGTTAAGGAAAACTTTATACAGTGCAGCCAGATCTGTTTGAAGAGTCCTGCTCTCTCTGCAGATCGCAGCTTGTTCTATCTTTCAGTTTGTTTATTGATTTTTCAATAAAAGAAAAATATCAAGCTCAGTACAATGGTGGTGAACTATACATTTTCCTTCAAATGTAATGTCAAAAAACATAATTTATGTAAGAACTTACCTGATAAATTCATTTATTTCACAGTGGCAAGAGTCCATGAGCTAGTGACGTATGGGATATACATTCCTACCAGGAGGGGGCAAAGTTTCCCAAACCTCAAAATGCCTATAAATACACCTCCCACCTCACTCATACCTTAGTTTAACATGTAGCCAAGAAGTGAGGTGTAAAAGAAGGAGTAAATTGATCTAGAAGTATAAGCTGTAATTCTCTGAGGCGGAGACTGCCCCGCCTCCAAATAAGCTTTGTGAATCAAAAGTTTCAACCAAGATGGCAGAGGCTTTCTGACCTTTCCTGGAGCCAGAAAAAGTAACAAATAGACTAGAAGTCTTTCTGAAATCTTTAGTAGCCTCACCATAGTATTTCAAAGCTCTTACCACATCCAAAGAATGTAAAGACCTTTCAAGGCAAAAAATGTAAATGAAGTCCGCAAAACCGCTTTATCTTGATAGAAAATCAGATAAGGAAACTCGCAAAAGAGAGCAGACAATTCAGAAACTCTTCTAGCAGAAGATATAGCCAAAAGAAATAACACTTTACAAGAAATTAATGTAATATCCAGAGAATGCATAGACTCAAAAGGAGGAGCCTGTAAAATCTTCAAAACCAAATTGAGACTCCAAGGAGGAGAAATAGATTTAATAAAAGGTTTGATACAAATCAAAGCCTGAACAAAACAGTGAATATCAGGAAGTTTAGCAATCTTTCTATGAAATAAGACAGAAAGAGCAGAAATGTGTCCTTTCAAAGTATTTGCAGACAAATCCTTATCCAAACCATCCTGAAGAAACTGTAAAATCCTAGGAATTTTGAAAGAATGCCAAGAATAATTATGAGTGGAACACCATGAAATATAGGTTTTCCAAACCCGTTGATAAATTTTCCTTGAAACAGACTTACAAGCCTGTATCAGAGCTAATCACTGGGTCAGAGAAACTTCTATGACTAAGCACTAAGCGTTCAATTTCCATGCCTTCAAATTTAGAGATTTGAGATCCTGAAAAACGGCCCTTGAGACAGAAGGTCTGGCCTTAAAGGAAGTGGCCAAGGCTGGCAACTGGACATCCGGACAAGATACGCATACCAAAACCTGTGAGGCCATGCTGGTGCTATCAGAAACACATGAGACTGTTCCATTATGATCTTGGAAGAAGAACCAGAGGCGGAAAAATTTAAGCAGGTTGGTAAAACCAAGGAACTGCTATGGCATCAACCATCTCCGCCTGAGGATCCCTGGAGTTGGAAAGGTATCTGGGAAGCTTCTTGTTTAGAAGAGAGGCCATCCGCTCTATTTCTGGAAGACTCCCACAACTGTACAATATGAAACAACACATCTGGATGGAGAGACCACTCCCCCGGATGTAAAGTCCGACGGCTGAGATAATCCGCTTCCCAATTGTCTACACCTGGGATATGAATCGCAGGAATTTGACAAGAGTTGGATTCCAGCCAAGAAAGAATCCAAAATACTTCCTTCATTGCTGAAGGACTGAGAGTTCCTCCTTGATGATGGACATAAGCCACTGTTGTGATATTGTCTGTTTGAAAACGAATGAAAAGTTTTCTCTTCAATAGAGGCCACACCTGAAGAGCTCTGAAAATAGCATGGAGTTCTAAATGATTAATTGGTAACTTCACCTTTGAGGATTCCAAACCCCTTGTGCTGTCAGAAATCCCCAGACAGCTCCCCAACCTGTTAGACTTGCATCTGTTGTGATCACAGTCCAGGTAAGATGAACAAATGAGGCCCCTTGAACAATAAGGTGATTGTCTAACCACCAAGTCAGAGAGAGTTGAGATTTAAGTATATCAGCTGTGATATCTGAGTATAATACCTGTACCATTGGTGCAACATGCAGAGCTGTAGAGGCCTCATATGAAAACGAGCAAAGGGGATCACGTCCAATGCTGCAGTCATGAGACCTAAAACTTCCATGCACATAGCCACTGAAGGGAATGAGTCTGAAGGTTTAGACTAGCTAAAACTAACTTCATTAATCTCTTGTCTGTCAGAGAAAGAGTCATGGACACTGAATCTATCTGGAAACCTAAAAAGGTGACCCTTGTCTGAGGAATCAAGAAACTCTTTTGTAAATTGATCCTCCATGTTTTTGAAGAAACCACACTAGTTGTTTTGTGTGAGATTCTGCTAAATGAAAAGATTGAGCTAGTACCAAGATATCGTCCAAATAAGGAAACACTGCAATACCCTGCCAACTGATTACAGATAGAAGGGCACCGAGAACCTTCGTAAAGATTCTTGGAGCGGTTGCTAGGCCAAACGGAAGTGCGACAAATTGGTAATGCTTGTCTAGAAAAGAGAATCTCAGAAAACGATAGTGGCCTGAATGAATTGGAATGTGAAGATAAGCGTCCTGTAAGTCTATTGTGGACATGAAATCACCTTGCTGAACAAAAGGAAGAATAGTCCTTATAGTCACCATCTTGAAAGTTGGGACTCTTGCAAAACGATTTCAAAATTTCAGATCCAGAATTGGTCTGAATAAATCTTCTTTCTTTGGGACAATGAATAGATTTGAATAAAAACCCAAAACCTGTTCCTGCATTAACTGAACAATCACCCCTGAAAGCTTTAGGTCTGAAACACACTTCCGAAAAGCCTGAGCCTTCACAGGGTTTGTTGGAACATGAGAAATAAAGAATCTTCCCATGGGAGGTCTTATTCTGAAACATATTCGATACCCCTGAGAAACAATATTCTGAATCCACTGACTTTGAACAGAAACTGTACAAATGTGTTGAAATAATTTCAATCTGCCCCCCCACCAGTTGAACTGGTTTGAGGGCCGCACATTCATGCAGTTTTAGGGGCTGGATTTGGTTTCTTATAAGGCTTGGATTTATTCAAATTCGGAGATGGTCTCCAATTAGAGCCAGAGGCCTTAGAGGAAGGATAGGTCTTTTGTTCTCTATTCTGACTAAAGGAACGAAAACTATTGGGAGCTTTAAATTTACCCTTAGATTTCTTATCTTGGGGAAGAAAAACTCCCTTTCCCCCGGTGATAGTGGAGATAATAGAATCCAATTGAGAACCAAATAAATTACTACCCTGAAATGATACAGATAGTAATCTAGATTTAGACACCATATCAGCATTCCAAGATCTAAGCCATAAAGCTCTTCTAGTAAGACACAGATTTAATATCAATCTTAATGACATCAAATATAGCATCACAAATGAAATGATTAGCATGTTGAAGTAAAAGAACTATGCTAGACAATTCAGGATATGTTAACTGTTGAGCTAAACTGTCCAACCAAAAAGTTGAAGCAGCAGCAATATCAGCCATAGAAATAGCAGGTCTAAGATTATAGCCAGTATGCAAATATGCTTTTCTAAGATAAAAGAGTCAATCTTCCTATCTAAAGGATCCTTAAAGGAAGTACTATATTCCATAGGAATAGTAGGACATTTGGCAAGCGTAGAAATAGCCCAATCAACCTTAGGGATTTTCTCCCAAAACTCTAAATTTGCCACAGGTAAAGCATATAGCTTTTTAAACCTAGAAGAAGGGTAAAAAGAAGCACCAACCTTAGACCATTCTTTAGTAAAACATATGAGAGATAGCATCTGGAATAGGAAAAACTTCAGGAGTAACCTCAGAAGTTTTAAAAACAGAATTCAAACGTTTGTTCAAGAGGAGTAGAATCCTCAATACCCAAAGTAAACAATACTTCCTTTAATAAAGAATGAATATATTCAATCTGTCAGGGTTTTTTCCCTGTTGTGTTTGCCATGTGCTGCTGGCAGCCATTTTACTCACCTCTCTTCCCGACTATGGTGCATTGTGGGGGATGTTGCTCATTTCCTGTACTTCCTTTTATGGCCAGACTGGTGTGCATCATCCATGTGAGACAGGATGCAGTCTCAGAATTGTGATGTCATCACTTATTATTTAAAGGGCCTCTGTTCAGTATGCTTTGCCTTTGCGTTGTCTCAGACCTGTTTGTGAGAGTTCCTGTGTATTACCTGGCTGCCTGACGTCCTTCCTGGTTCTTGATCCCTGGCTTGTTCCTGGCTCTGCTGTTTTCCTTGTTCCTGATTCCGGCTCGTCTGACTATTCACTTTGGCTCCTGACTCGGCTCGTCTGACTACCAGCTCTGGTTTTGACTCCTGGCTTGTTATTTGACTTTTTATTATTTTTTGCTATTAATAAAGGTGTGATTATTTTTGCACTTCTCGTCTCAGTCTGATTCCTGGCACCCTGACACAATCTTAAAAAGAAAAGTTGAATTATTAATTTCAGTCTTTGAAGTAGGATCCTCTGAGCTAGAGAAATCCTCATCAGCAGAAGATTTCTTCAGTATACTGTCGATCAATACAATCTTCATCAGATTTATGAGAAGTTAGGAGAGACCTTTTACGTTTATTTGAAGGCTGAATAGCAGTCAAAGCCTTCTCTATGGCTGCATCAATATAATTTTTCATATCTACAGGAATATCATGTACATTGGACTGTGAAGGATTAACAGTAGATGTATTTGTATTTATAGAAACATTATCAGCATGTAATAATTTTTCATAACAAGTGCCACATATTTGAGCTGAAGAAGAAAGATCAGCTAATTTACAACATACACACTTAGCTTTGGTAGAATTGTGTTCATGAAGCTTAGTTACTACAGTAACATCAGAGGCAGGATCAGTTTGAGACATCTTGTAAAATGCAACAAAAAATAAAAAAAAAAATTTAAACAAAATATCCAATTTCCTCAAAAAAAGCAGTTTCAGGAATGGGAAAAAATGCTTATGACCCATTAAAAAGTAGCATTCTGCGTCATTGCGAGCCTAAGCCCATGAATATTTTGAAAAAACAGACTCCAAGTTACAACTAACTGGAATCCCAGGTATGCCTAAAAACTCCCATAAAACATAATTTCCATGCTGAAACTGTTAAACTGCAAAAGGAAATACACAGACCTGACTCATGACAAATATATACAATATACATTTAAAACTTTATAAGATAAAGTGCTAAACATAGCGGAGAGTGTCTTAAAAAATGATATATACTTACCAGAAGACACCCATCCACATATAGCAGACAGCCAAACCAGTACTGAAACATATCAGCGGAGGTATGGTAGAGGAGTATAATGTCGATCTGTAAAGGGAGGCAGCAGATGAATTCCTGCAACCGATTTACAGAGAGATTTAGAATAGATTGCCCATAGTTGAAAATATGTCATCATTAAGGCAATACTCCCTTCAGATCCCTCAGACAAACACTGTACTTTAAGAGGAACTGGGCTTCAATATGCTTAGAAGCGCCTATCACAGAAGAAAATTAAGCACAACTTGCTTCACCACCTCCGTGAGAGGCAAAGTTTGTAAAACTAATGTATGAGTTAATGTGTATTTATAGGCATTTTGAGGTTTGGGAAACTTCGCCTCCTCCTGGTAGGAATCTATATCCCATACGTCACTAGCTCATGGACTCTTGCCACTTACATGAAAGAAACAAGTTTTTACCATTGGATATCAAAAGACATATCCATTTAGTGACTCATCTTTTTACCAACTAAAGGGTCGCTTACAATCTATTTGCTCACAAAAATAGATTTTTGCTATCCGCACAAACTGGTTGAAGAGTTTCTTCAGTGATCACAGTGCAAAATGTATTTGTTAAAAGCCTGGAGATGCAAATTCCTTTTCATGTAGTAAGTACCGGCTTTCGAAATATAGAAAAGGGAAGTCAGAGACAGATACAATAGCCCTTTCACGCCTATTAAGGTTACAGTACAGTTCTTTTTAATTAACCACTTTGTTCACGGTTGAAAGGAAATACTCATTTGCATGTGTGTGATTAACCTATTGTAATCTGAATCCATCTTCACCACTGATTACCATCTGATTGCCATTTATATGTTCACATGATGGGCAAACAAAGTCACATCAGGATCCCAGCCAATATTCACAAATGGCATGTAGTAGGAATCTCTCTATGTGAATGTTTGATTCTAACTCACAATCATATTGTTGTGATTGTCACCAACAGTACATGTGTCTTCAATATCAAGGTTTAAAAAGATATTGTGCAATTATGAGTTCCAAAAGAACCTATTGTAATCCATTTCCATCTGCACCACTGCTGAGCTATCTGAATGCTTTTTGTATGTTGGCATAATGAGCATACTGGGCATGATTGCTCAATTGCTATATTTTTTTTTTAATCTTTGAAAAATAACATGTTTTTTTTTCTGATCTGAAAACAAGATGGAGACTACAGATTCCATTGAAATGATTTTAACAGTACTGAAACAGTAATGTTAACCTGCAACATTGCAACATTGTTTCTGCCTAGATCAGGGTTCTTCAAACCACGGGTCGGGACCCAGTACTGGGTTGCAACACCATGTTTACTGGGTTGCGACTTGTTTGTGTGTTGTAGGATAGTGTATAGTATGTGTATGTTGTATAAGTGTGTGTGGTGTGTATTGTATACGTGTGTGTGTGGTGTGTATTGTATAAGTGTGTGTGGTGTGTATTGTATACGTGTGTGTGTGGTGTGTATTGTATAAGTGTGTGTGTGGTGTGTATTGTATAAGTGTGTGTGTGTGTGTGGTGTGTATTGTATAAGTGTGTGTGTGTGTGTGGTGTGTATTGTATAAGTGTGTGTGTGTGTGGTGTGTATTGTATAAGTGTGTGTGTGTGTGTGGTGTGTATTGTATAAGTGTGTGTGTGTGTGTGGTGTGTATTGTATAAGTGTGTGTGTGTGTGGTGTGTATTGTATAAGTGTGTGTGTGTGTGGTGTGTATTGTATAAGTGTGTGTGTGTGTGGTGTGTATTGTATAAGTGTGTGTGTTGTGTGTATTGTATAAGTGTGTGTGTGTGGTGTGTATTGTATAAGTGTGTATGTGGTGTGTATTGTATAAGTGTGTGTGTGTGGTGTGTATTGTATAAGAGTGTGTGTGTGGTGTGTATTGTATAAGTGTGTGTGTGGTGTGTATTGTATAAGTGTGTGTGTGCTATCACCTTTTACAACACTATCAAGTTTGACTACAATCAAGAATAAATTACACACACATTTTAGTCACTTGTCCAAAAATTGCAGCCATCTTGTATATTACTTCAGAAATGTTCAGACCAAGCATAAAAATAGGGTCGTGAAGGTATGTGGTATCTTGGCAGTGGATCTTGGGGAAAAACATAATTTATGCTTACCTGATAAATTTATTTCTCTTGTAGTGTGTTCAGTCCACGGGTCATCCATTACTTATGGGATTATATCTCTTCCCCAACAGGAAGTTGCAAGAGGATCACCCAAGCAGAGCTGCTATATAGCTCCTCCCCTCACATGTCATATCCAGTCATTCGACCGAAACAAGACGAGAAAGGAGAAACCCTAGGGTGCAGTGGTGACTGGAGTTTAATTAAAAATTTAGATCTGCCTAAAAGACAGGGCGGGCCGTGGACTGACTACACTACAAGAGAAATAAATTTATCAGAATCAAAATTATGTTTTCTCTTGTTAAGTGTAGTCAGTCCACGGGTCATCCATTACTTATGGGATACTAATACCAAAGCTAAAGTACACGGATGAAGGGAGGGACAAGGCAGGAACCTTAAACGGAGGGAACCACTGCCTGAAGTACCTTTCTCCCAAAAATAGCCTCCGAAGAAGCAAAAGTGTCAAATTTGTAAAACTTTGAAAAAGTGTGAAGTGAAGACCAAGTCGCAGCCTTGCAAATCTGTTCAACAGAAGCCTCATTTTTAAAGGCCCAGGTGGAAGCCACAGCTCTAGTAGAATGAGCCGCAATTCCTTTAGGAGGCTGCTGTCCAGCAGTCTCATAGGCTAAACGTATTATGCTACGAAGCCAAAAAGAGAGAGAGGTAGCCGAAGCCTTTTGACCTCTCCTCTGTCCAGAGTAAACGACAAACAGGGAAGAAGTTTCATGAAAATCTTTAGTTGCCTGCAAATAGAACTTCAGGGAACGGACTACGTCCAGATTATGCAAAAGCCGTTCCTTCTTTGAAGAAGGGTTAGGACACAATGATGGAACAACAATCTCTTGATTGATATTCCTGTTAGAAACTACCTTAGGTAAGAACCCAGGTTTAGTACGCAGAACTACCTTGTCTGAATGAAAAATCAGATAAGGAGAATCACAATGTAAGGCAGATAACTCAGAGACTCTTCGAGCCGAGGAAATAGCCATCAAAAACAGAACTTTCCAAGATAACAGCTTAATATCAATGGAATGAAGGGGTTCAAATGGAACGCCTTGCAGGACGTTAAGAACTAAGTTTAAGCTCCACGGCGGAGCAACAGTCTTAAACACAGGCTTAATCCTAGCCAAAGCCTGACAAAAAGCCTGAACGTCTGGAATTTCTGCCAGACGCTTGTGTAGAAGAATAGACAGAGCAGAAATCTGTCCTTTTAACGAACTAGCGGATAAGCCCTTTTCTAAACCCTCTTGTAGAAAAGACAATATCCTAGGAATCCTAACCTTACTCCATGAGTAACTCTTGGATTCGCACCAATACAAATATTTACGCCATATCTTATGGTAAATTCTTCTGGTAACAGGTTTCCTAGCCTGTATTAAGGTATCAATAACCGACTCCGAGAAGCCACACTTTGATAGAATCAAGCGTTCAATCTCCATGCAGTCAGCCTCAGAGAAATTAGATTTGGATGGTTGAAAGGACCCTGAATTAGAAGGTCCTGCCTCAGAGGCAGAGACCATGGTGGACAGGACGACATGTCCACTAGGTCTGCATACCAGGTCCTGCGTGGCCACGCAGGCGCTATCAGAATCACCGATGCTCTCTCCTGTTTGATCTTGGCAATCAGTCGAGGATGCATCGGAAATGGTGGAAACACATAAGCCATGTTGAAGACTGACAGAGCATCTATCAGCACTGCTCCCGGGTCCCTGGACCTGGATCCGTAGCAAGGAAGCTTGGCGTTCTGGCGAGACGCCATGAGATCCAGATCTGGTTTGCCCCAACGATGAATCAGTTGAGCGAAGACCTCCGGATGAAGTCCCCACTCCCCCGGATGAAAAGTCTGGCGACTTAGAAAATCCGCCTCCCAGTTCTCCACGCCTGGGATGTAGATTGCTGACAGGTGGCAAGAGTGAGACTCTGCCCAGCGAATTATCTTTGAGACTTCCAACATCGCTAGGGAACTCCTGGTTCCCCCTTGATGATTGATGTAAGCCACAGTCGTGATGTTGTCCGACTGAAATCTGATGAACCTCAGAGTTGCTAACTGAGGCCAAGCTAGAAGAGCATTGAATATTGCTCTTAACTCCAGAATATTTATTGGGAGGAGTTTCTCCTCCTGAGTCCATGATCCCTGAGCCTTCAGGGAATTCCAGACTGCGCCCCAACCTAGAAGGCTGGTGTCTGTTGTTACAATCGTCCAATCTGGCCTGCGAAAGGTCATCCCCTTGGACAGGTGGGGCCGAGAAAGCCACCATAGAAGAAAATCTCTGGTCTCTTGGTCCAGATTTAGTAGAGGGGACAAATCTGAATAATCCCCATTCCACTGACTTAGCATGCACAATTGCAGCGGTCTGAGATGCAGTCGCGCAAATGGTACTATGTCCATTGCCGCTACCATTAAGCCGATTACTTCCATGCACTGAGCTACTGACGGGTGTGGAATGGAATGAAGGGCACGGCAAGCATTTAGAAGTTTTGATAACCTGGCCTCCGTCAGGTAAATTTTCATCTCTACAGAATCTATAAGAGTCCCTAGGAAGGGAACCATTGTGAGTGGTAACAGAGAACTCTTTTCCACGTTCACCTTCCACCCATGCGACCTCAGAAATGCCAGAACTATCTCTGTATGAGACCTGGCAGTTTGAAAACTTGACGCTTGTATCAGAATGTCTTCTAGGTATGGAGCCACCGCTATGCCTCGCGGTCTTAGTACCGCCAGAAGTGAGCCCAGAACTTTTGTAAAGATTCTTGGAGCCGTAGCTAACCCGAAGGGAAGAGCTACAAACTGGTAATGCCTGTCTAGGAAGGCAAATCTTAGGTACCGATAATGATCCTTGTGAATCGGTATGTGAAGGTAGGCATCCTTTAAGTCCACAGTGGTCATGTACTGACCCTCTTGGATCATGGGTAGGATGGTTCGAATAGTTTCCATTTTGAATGATGGAACTCTTAGGAATTTGTTTAGGATTTTTAAGTCCAAGATTGGTCTGAAGGTTCCCTCTTTCTTGGGAACCACAAACAGATTTGAATAGAATCCCTGCCCGTGTTCCGTCCGCGGAACTGGGTGGATCACCCCCATTAGTAAGAGGTCTTGTACACAGCGTAGAAACGCCTCTTTCTTTATTTGGTTTGCTGATAACCTTGAAAGATGAAATCTCCCTTGTGGAGGAGAAGCTTTGAAGTCCAGAAGATATCCCTGAGATATGATCTCCAACGCCCAGGGATCCTGGACATCTCTTGCCCAAGCCTGGGCGAAGAGAGAAAGTCTGCCCCCCACTAGATCCGTTTCCGGATAGGGGGCCCTTTCTTCATGCTGTCTTAGGGGCAGCAGCAGGTTTTCTGGCCTGCTTGCCCTTATTCCAGGACTGGTTAGTTTTCCAGCCCTGTCTGTAACGAGCAACAGCTCCTTCCTGTTTTGGAGCGGAGGAAGTTGATGCTGCTCCTGCCTTGAGGTTACGAAAGGCACGAAAATTAGACTGTTTGGTCTTTGATTTGGCCCTGTCCTGAGGTAGAGCATGGCCCTTACCTCCCGTAATGTCAGCGATAATTTCTTTCAAGCCGGGCCCGAATAAGGTCTGCCCTTTGAAAGGAATATTAAGCAATTTAGATTTAGAAGTCACGTCAGCTGACCAGGATTTAAGCCATAGCGCTCTGCGCGCTTGGATGGCGAATCCGGAGTTCTTAGCCGTAAGTTTGGTTAAATGTACAACGGCATCAGAAACAAATGAGTTAGCTAGCTTAAGTGCTTTAAGCTTGTTCATAATTTCATCCAATGGAGCTGTGCGAATGGCCTCTTCCAGAGACTCAAACCAGAATGCCGCCGCCGCAGCAGTGACAAGCGCAATGCATGCAAGGGGCTGTAAGATAAAAAAGGAGGCGCCACAATAGTGTGAGCTCGTAGGTATAAGGGACCCCCACAAAACGATACAGGATCACTTACTAGATTATGAGCACTTGAGAAGTGCCACAGGTGCAGGCTGAACTATTGAAAGCTGTCCAGCGAGCTTATCCTCACGATCCAATAGCCAAAGAGTAAAATTCAGATTCCCCCATATGTACTGGGGTCGGAGATGAGCCAAGTATTAATATGGATTCCCACTCGGGGCAAAAATACAGCTCATATAGAGCTAAAAGCTGGTTAAAAGTCAGAACAGCTAATAAAAGCAAAGGTAAAAACAAGCGTGATGACAGATAGGTTAAAATATAACATATAAGTTTATTTAAAACCTAATACACTACGCGTTTCCCGGTCACAACAACCGTTTCATCAGGTGTATAAAACTAACAGTCATCACACTATTTAAAACAAATCTCGGCGTTCACAAAAATTCCAATGCGCATGCCCATTAAAGCTGTTAACCAATGAGATGTGAATCTGAGCCGGCAAACATTTTGATAGGACAAAACAATAGGCGTGTGATACCCGCCCCTACTACGAGTGTTACCTGTCACTCAAATGGCGTCACTGGAAAGCTCGGCTACGATCAATAACTAAAATACGCCGTCATTGCAAAAAAACAATAATAAAAGGCACTACTCAGTTAATAAACTAGGTGTTTACTACAAGGATAAAGTCCCCGTAAACTACCCCAAACGGGGCACATATAATTCCTCTACTGGAATAGTTCTATTTCGTGAACAATAATACTATCCCGTAATGGTAATGATAAATATATCAATGATAAATTCCTAATAGCATAAAACTGCATACATATATAGTACAATTGGGTCCACAGGGTGAAATCCTAGCCCTATATTTAATGGTAAATATAAAGTATATTATAGCCAAGAGATACAAGGTAACACCCCATAGTGATGTGTATTACAATGTGAGATAAGTGTCGCTCAATGGATACAAAATGATATATAAAATATAAAAAAAAAAAAAAAAGATGAAGTTAAAGGACTATGCCAGCTCAGGGATCATCTGATAAGTCACTTATCAGATGATCCCTGAGCTGGCATAGTCCTTTAACTTCATCTTTTTTTTTTTTATATTTTATATATCATTTTGTATCCATTGAGCGACACTTATCTCACATTGTAATACACATCACTATGGGGTGTTACCTTGTATCTCTTGGCTATAATATACTTTATATTTACCATTAAATATAGGGCTAGGATTTCACCCTGTGGACCCAATTGTACTATATATGTATGCAGTTTTATGCTATTAGGAATTTATCATTGATATATTTATCATTACCATTACGGGATAGTATTATTGTTCACAAAATAGAACTATTCCAGTAGAGGAATTATATGTGCCCCGTTTGGGGTAGTTTACGGGGACTTTATCCTTGTAGTAAACACCTAGTTTATTAACTGAGTAGTGCCTTTTATTATTGTTTTTTTGCAATGACGGCGTATTTTAGTTATTGATCGTAGCCGAGCTTTCCAGTGACGCCATTTGAGTGACAGGTAACACTCGTAGTAGGGGCGGGTATCACACGCCTATTGTTTTGTCCTATCAAAATGTTTGCCGGCTCAGATTCACATCTCATTGGTTAACAGCTTTAATGGGCATGCGCATTGGAATTTTTGTGAACGCCGAGATTTGTTTTAAATAGTGTGATGACTGTTAGTTTTATACACCTGATGAAACGGTTGTTGTGACCGGGAAACGCGTAGTGTATTAGGTTTTAATAAACTTATATGTTATATTTTAACCTGTCATCACGCTTGTTTTTACCTTTGCTTTTATTAGCTGTTCTGACTTTTAACCAGCTTTTAGCTCTATATGAGCTGTATTTTTGCCCCGAGTGGGAATCCATATTAATACTTGGCTCATCTCCGACCCCAGTACATATGGGGGAATCTGAATTTTACTCTTTGGCTATTGGATCGTGAGGATAAGCTCGCTGGACAGCTTTCAATAGTTCAGCCTGCACCTGTGGCACTTCTCAAGTGCTCATAATCTAGTAAGTGATCCTGTATCGTTTTGTGGGGGTCCCTTATACCTACGATCTCACACTATTGTGGCGCCTCCTTTTTTCTCTCCCTTCTATCTGCAGATCGTCGCTGGTGCCATCAGCCTTGGAAGGAGTGTTTGCTGCCGCATACCCGCTATTTAGTGGACATCCGGAGGAAAGAATCTCCATTACATGAACTGTGTATAAGGACTATACGTATACTCTATAGTACCTGGGTACCTTATTGTATGTATCCTGTATTGCTATGCAATATCTTCACCAATATGTGTCTTTAATATCACTTGTTACTATTGTGTGTTTTTAATATCACTCGCATTGATAGTTACTTGGTCTTAGCAACATTGTGTTTGTTGTTGGAGGTTGATTGATATCGTTCTCTCTATTAGAAGGACACAATATATATCACTTTTTGGCACTGTATTTTACGATAATTTGCGTTCACATATATCATATTGTTTTTTATATTTATTGTTTCTATATATATATATCCAATACCAGTTTTCTATCACACTAAAAATATAGTTGTGAATTTATATCACGCACATCTCAATTCCTTGTCCTTTGTTGAAGAGGGCACTAAGGATACTGAGATATATAAAAATTTCTATATGTGCTTTTTTTGTATGCACTTTATTTGTGTGCACCATATCTAGGCGCCTTCACTTTTCTATATTGCTGTAAGATAAAACCTTGTTGAACAAACATTTTCTTAAGGTAACCTTCTAATTTTGTATCCATTGGATCTGAAAAAGCACAACTATCCTCCACCGGGATAGTGGTACGCTTTGCTAAAGTAGAAACTGCTCCCTCCACCTTAGGGACCGTCTGCCATAAGTCTCGTGTGGTGGGGTCTATAGGAAACATTTTCCTAAATATGGGAGGAGGGGAAAAAGGCACACCGGGTCTATCCCACTCCTTGCTAATAATCTCTGTAAGCCTTTTAGGTATAGGAAACACGTCAGTACACACCGGTACCGCATAGTATCTATCCAACCTACATCATTTTTCTGGAATTGCAACCGTGTTACAATCATTCAGAGCCGCTAATACCTCCCCTAGCAATATGCGGAGGTTCTCAAGCTTAAATTTAAAATTAGAAATCTCTGAATCCAGTCTCCCTGGATCAGATCCGTCACCCACAGAATGAAGCTCTCCGTCTTCATGTTCTGCAAATTGTGACGCAGTATCGGACATGGCTCTCACATCATCAGCGCGCTCTGTCCTTAACCCAGAGCTATCGCGCTTGCCTCTTAATTCTGGCAATTTAGATAATACTTCTGTCATAACAGTAGCCATGTCTTGCAAAGTGATTTGTAAGGGCCTCCCTGATGTACTTGGCGCCACAAAATCGCGCACCTCCTGAGCGGGAGGCGAAGGTACTGACACGTGAGGAGAGTTAGTCGGCATAACTTCCCCCTCGTTGTTTGGTGATAATTTCTTTGCATGTAAAGACTGACTTTTATTTAAAGTTACATCAATGCATTTAGTACATAACCTTCTATGGGGCTCCACATTGGCCTTCATACATAGTGAACAAACAGATTCATCTGTGTCAGACATGTTTAAACAGAATAGCAATGAGACTAGCAAGCTTGGAAAATACTTTTCAAATAAATTTACAAGCAATATAAAAAACGCTACTGTGCCTTTAAGAAGCACAAAAAGCTGTCACAGTTGAAATAACAATGAACCAAATTAGTTATAGCAACCAAATTTTCACAGTAAATGTATTAAGTTAGCAAAGGATTGCACCCACCAGCAAATGGATGATTAACCCCTTAATACCCAAAAACGGATAACAATTTAATAATTAACGTTTTTATCACAGTCAAACACACTGTCACAGGTCTGCTGTAACTGATTACCTCCCTCAAAATGAATTTTGAAGACCCCTGAGCTCTCTAGAAACGTCCTGGATCATGGAGGATGAAGTAGGAAGATTGTGACTGAATTTTTACTGCGCAAAAAAAAAAGCGCTAAAATAGGCCCCTCCCACTCATATTACAACAGTGGGGAAGCTCAGTTAACGGTTTCTATGCAGAAACAAAAGTTAGCCATGTGGTAAAAATCATGCCCCAATAAGTTTTATCACCAAGTACCTCACAAAAACCGATTAACATGCCAGTAAACGTTTTGAACATACATTTTAAAAGTTATGAAGTGTTATTAATAAGCCTGCTACCAGTCGCTTTTACTGCAGTTAAGGCTCACACATTACTTCAGTATTAACAGTATTTTCTGAGTCAAATTCCATTCCCTAGAAAAATACTTCAGTGTACACACACTCCTCAGCCTAATACCAGTCACTACCACTGCATTTAAGGCTGAACTTACATTAAATTGGTATCAGCAGTAATTTCTCAGTCAATTCCATTGCTTAGAAAAATAATTTACTGCACATACCTCGTTTGCAGGGGGGCCCTGCATGCTATTCCCCTTTTCTGAAGTTACCTCACTCCTCAGAATGTGCGAGAACAGCCAGTGGATCTTAGTTACGTCTGCTAAAATCATAGAAAACGCAGGCAGATTCTTCTTCTAATGCTGCCTGAGAAACAAACAGCACACTCCGGTGCCATTTAAAATAACAAACTTTTGATTGAAGAAATAAACTAAGTTTAAAAACACCACAGACCTCTCACAACGACCTATCTTTAGTTAGGTTGCAAGAGAATGACTGGATATGACATGTGAGGGGAGGGGCTATATAGCAGCTCTGCTTGGGTGATCCTCTTGCAACTTCCTGTTGGGGAAGAGATATAATCCCATAAGTAATGGATGACCCGTGGACTGACTACACTTAACAAGAGAAAAAAAGTTTGAAGAACTTGCCAACCTTTTCTTTGCATTTTGACAGGGTGTTTAAACCGATTAGTGAGCATGACAGTTTTTTAGTTAAAGCATTAGCTCATTTATTAAAGCATTAACACAATAATGCTTATTGGCACATTTACTAAAGCATTAACACAATAATGCGCATTGGCACATTTACTAAAGTATTAATAGAAGCACATTTCTTTTTCTTACATTGACAAGTTTTCCTAAAGACAGCTCTGCTTGTCAAGAATTGTTAGGCTGATATTTTACAGTACGCTTAAAACATTTTTATGATTTCCTTAGTGAAGGCCAAACACAAGACCCTTGTCCATTTTTTAAATTTAAATTGGCACCTGGATGATGACTGAACAAGATCTCTGTATATCTAGGGGATAAAGCAAGCAGGCAAGATATTTTTAAATGGAGAGATTTCCTTATTTTAAGCAAGTTCAACAGAAAGTAAAAAAAAAAAAAAAAAGACAGGAAAGTGAAACTGATCCTGCATAAGTTGGAATATATAAGCTTAAAATGGTGAATAGGGAAAAAATGCAGTCAAAATCAGTGATACTCTGCCGGTTTTATACAAGGGGATAAAACCCACCCTGGTGGCCAGTGAAATATTTAAACCATATTAAAAAAAGGAGGTTTTACCAAAAAAAAAAAAAAAAAGACATTTAGATTTAAAATATTTTGTGCTACCCTTTATAGGTTAGCACATAACTTTGTGAACAATTAGTTTTTCTACAGCAGCACCGTTTACAGCTAGTGTTCGTTAATACACATTGTAGAATATACCATAAAATTGTTGGCAACCAGGGAGGACAGAATGTGTCTGAAGTGAAAGCTTTAAAGGGACAGTCTAGTCCAAAATAAACTTTCATGATTCAGATAGGGCATGACATTTTAAACATCTTTCCAATTTACTTTTATTACCAATTTTGCTTTGTTCTCTTGGTATTCTTAGTTGGAAGCTAAACCTAGGAGGTTCATATGCTAATTACTTAGACCTTGAAGGCAAGCTCTTATCTGAATGAATTTTGACCATTTTTCACCACTAGAGGGTGTTAGTTCATGTATGTCATATAAATAACATTGTGCTCATGCATGTGGAGTTACCTAGGAGTCAGCACTGATTGGCTAAAATGCAAGTTGGTAAAAAGAACTGAAATCAGGTGGCAGTTTACAGAGGCTTAGATACAAGATAATCACAGGGGTAAAAAGTGTTTTAATATAACTATTGGTTATGCAAAACTAGGGAATGGGTAATAAAGGGATTATCTATCGTTTAAAACCATAATAATTCAGGTGCAGGCTGCTCTTTAATAATTTAAGATATATATTGTTAAGGATGTCAACTTTTTAATGCATATCTTGACTTTGGTTTACTTTAAATGCTACGGAATGAAGATGCTATGCATTTCAAAGTATAACACAAGATATTTTATATATAAAATGTTAAAGTTTGCAAAAACATACTTTATTTTACCTGATAAATGTATTTATTTTTACCTGATAAATGTATTTATTTGTTGACACGGAGAGTCCACAGATTATCATAATTACTGTTGATAATACCACTCCTGACCAGCAGGAGGAGGCAAAGAGCACCACAGCAAAAGCTGTTAAATACTACTCCCCTACCTACAATCCCCAGTCATTCGACCAAAGGGAAAGGAGAAAGGGAATAATCTAAGGTGCAGAGGTGCCTGAAGTTTATAGAAAAAACTGTCTGGCCTTGGACTCACCGTGTCAAGAAATAAATAAATGTATCAGGTAAGAATAAATTATGTTTTCTTTCTAATGACACAGTGAGTCCACGGATCATCATAATTACTGTTGGGAACCAATACCCAAGCCAGAGGACACAGATGATAAGGGAGGGACAAGACAGGAAGCCTAAACAGAAGGCACCACTGCTTGAAGAACCTTTCTCCCAAAAGAAGCCTCCGCTGAAGCAAAAGTATCAAATTTGTAAAATTTAGAAAAAAGTATGCAAAGATGACCAAGTCACAGCCTTGCAAAGCTGATCTACAGTAGCTCCATTTTTGAAGGCCCAAGAAGATGAAACAGCCCAAGTGGAATGACCCGTGATTCTCTCAGGCAGCTGCTTGCTGTCCAGCAGTCTCATACGCCAAGCGAATAATACTCCTCAACCAACAAGAAAGAAAAGTAGCCATAACTTTCTGACCTTTACGCTTCCCAGAAAAAACAACAAATAAAGAAGAACACTGGCGAAAATACTTAGTTGCCTGCAACTAATATTTTAATTCACGAACCACAACCAGGTTGTGCAACAAACGCTTCTTATGAGGAGGATTAGGACACAAAGAAGGAACGACGATCTCCTGATTAATATTCTTATCAGAAACAACATTGGGAAGAAAACCTAGGGAAGTACGCAATACTACCTTATCAGAGTGAAAAATAAGAAAAGGAGATTCATACTGTAAAGCTCCAAGCTCCAAAACTCTTCGAGCCGAAGAGATAGCAACTAGAAACAAAACCTTCCAGGTTAACATTTTAATATCCAAAGAATGCATAGGTTCAAACGGAGCCTGTTGAAGGACTCTAAGAACCAAAGTAAGATTCCAAAGAGGAGTAGCAAACTTAAACACGGGCCAAATTCTAACCAAGGCCTGACAAAAAGACTGAACATCTGGCACATCCGCCAGGCGCTTGTGCAATAAAATAAAGCAGAAATTGGACCCTTCAGGGTACTAGCAGATAAACCTTTCTCCAAACCCACCTGGAGAAAAGACAAAATCCTAGGAATCCCAACTCTACTCCACGAGTAGCCTCTGGATTCACACCAATACAGATATTTATGCCAAATCTTATAATAAATCTTTCTAGTCACAGGCTTACGTGCCTGAATCATAGTCTCAATGACTGACTCAGAAAAACCAAGCTTGGAAAGAATCAAGCCCTTCAATCTCCAAGCAGTCAGTTTCAGAGAAACGAGATTTGGATGAAGGAAAAGTTCTTGAAAAAGAAGGTCATTCCTTAATGGAAGACGCCAAGGTGGAAGAGAAAACATCTCCACCAGATCTGGAAACCAGATTCTGCGAGGCCACGCCAGAGCGATGAGAATCATCAATGCTCTCTCAGGTCTGATCCGAGCAATGACCCAAGGAAGAAGAGCAAACGGGGGGAAAACATATGCCAGACTGAAATTCCAAGGAACTGCCAGAGCATCTATCAGAACAGCCTGAGGGTCCATTGACCTCAACCCGTACCGCGGGAGCATGGGATTCTGACGAGATGCCATGAGATCCAACTCCGGCTGCCCCAACTGAGAATCAAGCTGGAAAACACCTCTGGATGAAGTTCCCACTCCCCCGGATGAAAAGTTTGTCTGCTCAGAAAATCTGTTTCCCAATTGTCCACCACTGGAATGTGGATCACAGACAGACAACAGTTGTGAATCTCCGCCCACTGAATAATCTTGGCTACCTCTGTCATGGACAAGGAACTCAGAGTTCCTCCCTGGTGATTGATGTAAGCCACTGACGTAATGTTGTCTGACTGAAACCAGATAAACTGGGTTGAAGCTGAGGTCAGGCCAGGCCAGGCCAGAAGAGCATTGGAGATTGAACCCCAGACAGCTCCCCAACCCAGCAAACTGGCATCCGTGGTCACATTCACCCAGGTAAGTCAGCGAAAGCAGGTTCCCTAAGATAGAAGATCCTGAGACAACCACAATGGAAGAGAATCTCTTGACATCTGATCTAGAACAATCTTTGGAGACAGATCCGCATAATCCCCGTTCCATTGCCTGAGCAAGCATAACTGCGGAGGTCTGAGATGGAACCGAGCAAACGGAATGATGTCCATGACTGAAACCATCAGACCAATAACCTCCATGCACTGGGCCACTGACGGCCGAGGAAAGGACTGAAGAGCAAGACACGTATTGAAGATCTTTGATCTTCTTGCTTCTATCAGAAAGATCTTCATCTCTAGAGAATCTATAATGGTCCCCAAGAATACCACTCTTGTAGCCGGAATCAAGGAACTTTTTCCTAAATTCACCTTCCAACTGTGGGAGCGCAGAAAAGACAACAACAACTCCGTGTGGGAGCTTGCAAGTTGAAAAGATGGTGCCTGAACTAGAATGTCGTCCATATAAGGAGCCACTGCAACACCCCTCAACTGATGCACCGCCAACAATGCTCCTAGGACCTTTGAAAAAATTCTGGGGGCTTTTGCCAGACCAAATGGAAGAGCTACAAACTGAAAATGTTTGTCTAGAAATGCAAATCTTAGGAACCTGTGATGGTCCCTGTGGATGGGAATATGCAGATACGCATCAATTAAATCCACTGTGGTCATGAACTGACCCTCCTGAACCAAAGGCGGAACTCTTGTTTGGCTTGCATGGGCAAACTTTTACTGGTATTAACTGCCTATACAAACACTTTCCATAATTCAATAATCAGGGTTTAGCTTCTTATGTCCACGTGCAAGCTATGACAAGTCATGCTCCAACCTACAACCTTAGTTTCTTGTAATTTTTAAGCATGCTGCACTTCAGGTCTTGAAGTTTAAATTCTCATCAAACTTGCACAGATGATGTTTTAAAAAGTATTTTCTAACCTTCATTATAATAATTCCCATATATAGCTAGTAGCTGTAAGTAAAAAGTTCAGTGCACGGCACGCAGACAGTACTTTTTCCCCCAGCTGTGTGTGAGGTGCTGCTCACACAGTCCTGTGAGGGAGGGTCAGTGGTGAGTGTCACTTAACTCAAGTGGCCATGGAGGGACAAACATGGTCTGCAGCAAAAAAGAAACCCTTCAAGAAGATCCCATAACCCACACCAGCTGCAGCGCTCCATTCCACAGTCCAGAGACTGCAAACTCATGCTCTACTGGTGCCAGCTGAAGGTAGGAACTGCAGCATGCAGGTCCTACTTTGAGGGAGCGGCCGGACACGCACATAGCGCTGGGTGCAGAGGGATATGGGTCTTCCATCCAGAGTGATAGGCAGACACTCAGACTCCAAGCTGCTCCACTGGAAATATTAATAAAGGTCAGGGCTTGGGCCACTTCTTGATTTGAGTGCAACAATACGTGGTTGCGGAGCTGTTTGCTAAAGAGCTAAGCCACAAACAGCTGTTTTCACAGACATTCAGACAAGGACTTTCACAACACACCCTGCAAAAGTGCCGCCCACCACAATCTGCGACCCTAGGCATGGGCCTTGTTGGCCTAGGCTTAAATAAGCCTCTGAAGGACAGTGTCACTGACTCACTGCCAGTGCCAACCGTGTTCTCAATCATTGCAGTATAATAACCCTTAAATTGAGGTTAAACTATATATTACACATATTACATTGTATTTCTGTAACATTCTATAAATTAATAAAAATGTCTAGAAATAAAGCTCATAGATCTAGGACATACTAGACCATCCACACCTGTGTGATGCTTTCATAATGGAATGGTTTCTTTACAATATTTTTTAATTTGCCTACACTCAAGACTAAAGAGCACGCACATGTTACTCACTTGGCCAACAATTTACACAGAATTTGTGTGCACATTAGAGGGAACAATGATTCTATGTCGCTTTAGCATTTTTACAGAATATTGTGCAAAGAAAAAAAAAAAAAGTCTGATGTACTAGGCATAAAATAGCCAACGTAATCTATCTTTTTGCAAAGCAGAGTACAGCAATACTTTAAATAATCCATTAGTTCTATTGCTGTGCTAAAATGTCCAAGATAACAAGTTGTTTTTAAAGTTAACAGCAGGGAGCTAAAGATCAAATGCTATAAAGCCTCCGTTAGGAATGATTACATTACCTGGTGGTGAAGAAAAGAGAATTCTATAAAGTTTGGCTCAGAAGCAGCAATGCACGTCTGGAAACTAGCTATGTCAAAGTAGTGCATGGCTGCTGTGGAGCTGAACTTTAACTATGTGTTTAACCCTTTCACAGGCGTGCATAACAGATTATATGAAAGCAACAGTTCAATAACAAAAACATAATGTATGCTTACCAGATAAATTCCTTTCCTTCCGGATAGGTAGAGTCCACTGCTTCATTCCTTACTGTGCGGAAATACAACACAAAGACACCCCAGCCAAAGGCTTACATATCCCTCCCACTTCCTCAATACCCCAGTCATTCCGCCGAGGGCACAAGGAAAAGTAGAAGAAACATTAGGGTATAAATGGTGACAGAAAAATAAAATAAATAATAGGACAAGAATAAACGTGCGGGGGCCGTGGACTCTCCCTGTCCAGAAGGAAAGGAAATTATCTGGTAACCATAAATTATGTTTTCCTTCCTAAGATAGGGAGAGTCCACGGCTTCATTCCTTACTGTTGGGAAAACTATACCCAAGCTCCAGAGGACACTGAATGAATAACGGGAGGGAACAAAAAGGAAAAGGCGGACCCTATTCTGAGGGCACCAAAGCCTGCTAAACTTTTCTCCCGAAAGCTGCTTCAGCCAAATCAAAAACATCAAACTTATAAAATTTTGAAAAAGTATGTAAGGAGGTCCAGGTAGCCGTCTTACAAATCTGATCCATAGAGACCTCGTTCTTAAAGGCCCAAGAGGATGCCCCTGCTCTAGTGGAATGAGCCGTTATCCTCTCAGGAGGACGATGTCCCTCTGTCTCGTAAGCTAAGATGATGACACTCAACCAAAAAAGATAGGGAAGTCGAAGAAGCCTTCTGCCCCTTACCGAATAGACAACAAACAAAGAGGAAGATTGTCTAAACCCCTTAGTAGCCTGAAGAACTTCAAGGTGGGAACCACATCCAAATTGTGAAGTAAGCGTTCCTTTGATGAAGGAGGATTAGGAAACAAGGAAGGAATCACAATCTCCTGATTGATGTTGCGATTTGACACAACCTTAGGAAGAAAACCTAATTTAGTACGTAAAACTGCCTTATCTGCATGAAAAAAATCAGATAAGGGGGCTCACACTGCAAAGCAGAGATCTCAGAAACTCTGCCTGCAGAGGCAATATCCAATAAAAAGAGAACCTTTCAAGATAATAATTTAATGGAAAAAATTCAATAGTGAGGCAGTGAGTGTAAAAGCTAAAATTTGACTTATTACCAACATTAAAATTTCACATAAAGGGATCCAGAGGCCAGTGCAGCACCGGTCTTACGCGTTTCAGCTTGCGCCTTCCTCATAGACGGTGCTGCACTGACCATTACAGCCTCATTATATTCATGTGAGATCCCATGATGTCATTATTACCACCAACATTAACCCTTTATGCTCTCAATTTTCTATCAAATTTATTTTCTAAGCTGCCTATGCAAAAAGAGTTCATTGAGGATAACATAAATCAAAAGTATTTTCCCAACTAACACATCCTTGTATACATTTCTCAAAACAGTATTCACTAAACGGATAACAAGAAGGAGACAGACATAGCTAAGAAAGGGAAGTTTGAGCGGGACAATCTTGATTAAAGCCCTAACACAGTCTATGTATGGAGACAAAACACTAACTCTCAGTCTAGATCTAGAAGGAGACGAAACAGGAGAAAAGTGACTTTTTCAGACACGGACTATGATTCGGATGACAAGAGGGTTGAATCTATAAAAGATACTAACATGCTCCAAGAGACCAGAGGCAATGAGAGTAATGCATCCATTTCTATTGATAACATTGCAGTAGCAGAGGTAGCTGCAAATTTATATAAAACAGCCTTACAAGATGAAGAAACACATACGAATAAGTCTATACCAGTAAGTAATTTAGGTAAGGTATACACTCAAGAACAGGCAGTATGTCATTATCCGCCTCAGAAAAAGAAAGATGTACAGAGAGAGGGAGGTAGAACAGGACAAGAACAGGTTTTTCAGAGGGGCAGACCAAATCCAAGGGGAGGAGGCTCCATAAGAGAGCGGCAAACGCAGGAATAAATCGGTACTCCCTGAGAACCAGTGTACAACAAAAGAACAAGTACAAGATATAAAAGCACTAAATCTATCAGATTTAGAATTGAGACAAATTGATGTTCTCAAATATGGTTTAGGTTTTGTCCCGTCAAACAACTTTAACCTGTTTGATACTATTATAGATTTAAATAGATTTGTAAGAAATACTTTAAGGTCAATCCAGAGGCTTTAGCATCCGGGGAAATAGAGAGGCAAGAAAATGTAAATATAAGAGACATTCCATTTGAGGAAGCCAATGACTATCTTGCTTTACTTAGCTTGGAGACTGAATCCTCTGGAATAGAGACAGTGAATGTAAAATTTAAACCCAAGCGTGCTTTTTATCCTACTAGAACCAGGGGTATATATATATATATATAGAATCGTTCCATAGAAGAGTGGAACTAGAATTACAAGAACTACAGGATAATTTTGTAATCTAAATAAGCAAGAGAAAAACATAATTTATGTGAGAACTTACCTGATAAATTCATTTCTTTCATATTAGCAAGAGTCCATGAGCTAGTGACGTATGGGATATACATTCCTACCAGGAGGGGCAAAGTTTCCCAAACCTTAAAATGCCTATAAATACACCCCTCACCACACCCACAATTCAGTTTAACGAATAGCCAAGAAGTGGGGTTATAAGAAAAAAGTGTGAAAGCATATAAAATAAGGAATTGGAATAATTGTGCTTTATACAAAAAAATCAAAACCACCACAAAAAAGGGCGGGCCTCATGGACTCTTGCTAATATGAAAGAAATGAATTTATCAGGTAAGTTCTCACATAAATTATGTTTTCTTTCATGTAATTAGCAAGAGTCCATGAGCTAGTGACGTATGGGATAATGATTACCCAAGATGTGGATCTTTCCACACAAGAGTCACTAGAGAGGGAGGGATAAAATAAAGACAGCAAATTCCTGCTGAAAATAATCCACACCCAGAATAAAATTTTAATGAAAAAACATAAGCAGAAGATTCAAACTGAAACCACTGCCTGAAGTACGTTTCTACCAAAAACTGCTTCAGAAGAAGAAAAAACATCAAAATGGTAGAATTTAGTAAAAGTATGCAAAGAGGACCAAGTTGCTGTTTTGCAAATCTGATCAACCGAAGCTTCATTCTTAAACGCCCAGGAAGTAGAAACTGACCTAGTAGAATGAGCTGTAATCCTTTGAGGCGGAGTGTTACCCGACTCAACATAGGCATGATGAAATAAAGCTTTCAACCAAGATGCCAAAGAAATGGCAGAAGCTTTCTGGTCTTTTCTAGAACCGGAAAAGATGACAAATAGACTAGAAGTCTTTCGGAAAGACTTAGTAGCTTCAACATAATATTACAAAGCTCTAACAGCATCCAAAGAATGCAATGATTTCTCCTTAGAATTCATAGGATTAGGACATAATGAAGGAACCACAATGTCTCTACTAATGTTGTTAGAATTCACAACCTTAGGTAAAAAATTCAAAAGAAGTTCGCAGCACCGCCTTATCCTGATGCAAAATCAGAAAAGGAGACTCACAAAAAAGAGTAGATAATTCAGAGACTCTTCTGGCAGAAGAGATGGCCAAAAGAAACAAAACTTTCCAAGAAAGTAATATAACGACCAAAGAATGCATGGGTTCAAAAGGAGGAGCTTGAAGAGCCCCCAGAACCAAATTCAAACTCCAAGGAGGAGAAATTGACTTAATGACAAGTTTTATACGAACCAAAGGTTGTACAAAACAATGAATATCAGGAAGATTAGCAATCCTTCTGTGAAAAAGAACAGAAAGAGCAGAGATTTGTCTTTCAAGAAACTTGCGGACAAACCTTTATCTAAACCATCCTGAAGAAATATAAGTCTTCCAGACTCTATAATATATCTCTCTAGATACAGATTTACGAGCCTGTCACATAGTATCAATCACAGAGTCAGAGAAACCTCTTTGACCAAGAATCAAGCGTTCAAACTCCACACCTTAAAATTAAGGTTTTGAGATCCTGATGGAAAAAAAGAACCTTGAGACAGAAAGACTGGTCTTAACGGAAGAGTCCACAGCTGGCAAGAGGCCATCCGGACAAGATCTGCATACCAAAACCTGTGAGGCCATGCTGGAGCTACCAGCAGGACAAACGAGCATTCCTTTAGAATATTGGAGAATGCCCTTGGAAGAAGAACTAGAGGCGGAAAGATATAGGCAGGATGACACTTGTAAGGAAGAGATAATGCATCCACTGCCTCCGCCCGAGGATCCCGGGATCCGGACAGATACCAGGGAAGTTTCTTGTTTAGATGAGAAGCCATCAGATCTATTTCTGGGAGTTCCCACATTTGAACAATCTGAGGAAATACCTCTGGGTGAAGACCATTCGCCCAGGTGCAACGTTTGGCGACTGAGATAATCCGCTTTCCAATTGTCCATACCTGGGATATGAACCGCAGAGATTAGACAGGAGCTGGATTCCGCCCAAACCAAAATTCGAGATACTTCTTTCTTAGCCAGAGGACTGTGAGACCCTCCTTGATGATTGATGTATGCCACAGTTGTGACATTGTCTATCTGAAAACAAATGAACAACTCTCTCTTCAGAAGAGGCCAAGACTGAAGAGCTCTGAAAATTGCACGGAGTTCCAAAATATTGATCGGAAATCTCACCTCCTGAGATTCCCAAACCCCTTGTGCCGTCAGATACCCCCACACAGCTCCCCAACCTGTAAGACTTGCATCTGTTGAGATTATAGTCCAGGTCGGAAGAACAAAGAAGCCCCCTGAACTAAACGATGGTGATCTGTCCACCATGTCAGAGAGTGTCGTATAATCGGTTTAAAGATATTAATTGAGATATCTTTGAGTAATCCCTGCACCATTGGTTCAGCATACAGAGCTGAAGAGGTCGCATGTGAAAACGAGCAAAGGAGATCGCATCTGATGCGGCAGTCCTAAGACCTAAAATTTCCATGCATAAGGCTACCAAAGGAATGATTGTGACTGAAGGTTTTGACAAGCTGATATCAATGTTAAACTTCTCTTGTCTGACAAGGACAGAGTCATAGACACTGAATCTATCTAGAAACCTAAAAAGGTTACCCTTGTCTGAGGAATCAATGAACTGATTGGTAAATTGATCCTCCAACCATGAACTTGAAGAAACAACACAAGTCGATTCGTATGAGATTCTTCGAAAATGAGAAGACTGAGCAAGTACCCAGATATCGTCCAATAAGGAAATACCAAAACCCTGTTCTCTGATTACAGAAAGAAGGGCACTGAGAACCTTTGAAAAAAATTCTTGGAACTGAGGCTAGGCCAAACGGTAGAGCCACAAAACTGGTAATGCTTGTCTAAAAAGAGAATCTCAGACACTAAAAGTGATCTGGATGAATCGGAATATGCAGATACACATCCTGTAAATCTATTGTAGACATATAATGACCTTGCTAAACAAAAGGCAGGATAGTCCTACAGTAACCATCTTGAATGTTGGTATCCTTACATAACGATTCAATATTGATAGATCCGGAACTGGTCTGAAGGAATTGACCTTCTTTGGTACAATGAAGAGATAAAATAAAACCCCAGCCCCTGTTCCAGAACTGGAACTGGCATAATTACTCCAGCCAACTCTAGATCTGAAACACATTTCAGAAATGCTGAGCCTTTGCTGTGTTAACTGGGACACGGGAAAGAAAAAAAAAAAAAAATCTCTTAGCAGGAGGCCTTAACTGAAGCCAATTCTGTACCTTTCTGAAACAATGTTCTGAAACCAGAGATTGAGAACGAAATTGATCCAAATTTCTTTGAAGAAAACGTAATCTGCCCCATACCAGCTGAGCTGGAATAAGGTCCGCACCTTCATGGGTACTTAGGAGCTGGCTATAGGTTTTCTATAAGGCTTGGATATATTCCAAACTGGAAATAGTTCCCAAACTGATACCGCTCCTGAGGATGAAGGATCAGGCTTTTGTTCCTTATTGTGAGGAAAGGAACGAAAATGATTATTAGACCTAAATTTACCTTAGATTTTTTTATCCTTTGGTAAAAAAGTTCCCTTCCTTCCAGAAACAGTTGAGATAATAATTTATTACCCTGGAAAGAAAGGGAAAGCAAAGTTGACTTAGAAGACATATCAGCATTCCAAGTTTAATCCATAAAGCTTTTCTAGCTAAAAATAGCTAGAGACATATACCTGACATCAACTCTAATGATATCAAAAGATGGTATCACCAATAAAATTATTAGCATGTTATAGAATAATAGTAATGCTATAAAATTATGATCTGTTACTTGTTGCGCTAAAGCTTCTAACCAAAAAGTTGAAGCTGCAGCAACATCCGCTAAAAAATATAGCAGGTCTAAGAAGATTACCTGAACATAAGTAAGCTTTTCTTAGAAAGGATTCAATTTTCCTATCTAAAGGATCCTTAAATGGAGTACTATCTGCCGTAGGAATAGTAGCACATTTAGCAGGAGTAGAGACAGCCCCATAACCTTAGGGATTTTGTCCCAAAAAACTCTAATCTGTCAGATGGCACAGGATATAATTGCTTAAACGTTTAGAAGGAGTAAAAGAATTACCCAAATTATTCCATTCCCTGGAAATTACTTCAGAAATAGCATCAGGGAGATTAAACACTTCTGGAATAACTACAGGAGATTTAAAAACCTTATTTAAACGTTTAGATTTAGTATCAAGAGGACCAGAATCCTCTATTTCTAATGCAATTAATACTTCTTTAAATAAAGAACGAATAAATTCCATCTTGAACAAATACAAAGATTTATCAGCATCAACCTCTGAGACAGAAACCTCTGAACCAGAAGAACCATTATCAGTATCAGAATGATGATGTTCATTTAAAAATTCATCTGAAAAAAGAGAAGTTTTAAAAGACTTTTATGTAAACTAGAAGGAGAAATAACAGACATAGCCTTCTTAATGGATTTAAAAAATAAAATCTCTTATGTTTATCAGGAACACTCTGAAAATTAGATGTTGACGGAACAGCAACAGGTAATGTAACAGTATTAAAGGAAATTTTATCTGCATTAATAAGTTTGTCATGACATGCAATACAAACAACAGCTGGAGAAACAGATACCAAAAATTATAGCAGATACACTTAGCTTGGTAGCTCCAGCACTAGACAGCGATTTTCCTGTAGTATCTTCTGACTCAGATGCAACGCGAGACATCTTGCAATATGTAAGAGAAAAAACAACATATAAAGCAAAATTGATCAAATTCCTTAAATGACAGTTTCAGGAATGGGAAAAAAAGCCAAAGAACAAGCTTCTAGCAACCAGAAGCAATGAAAAAATAAGACTTAAATAATGTGGAGACAAAAGCGACGCCCTTATTTTTTAGCGCCAAATAAGACGCCCACATTATTTGGCGCCTAAATGCTTTTGGCGCCAAAAACAGAATTTATGTTTACCTGATAAATTTCTTTCTCCAACGGTGTGTCCGGTCCACGGCGTCATCCTTACTTGTGGGATATTCTCTTCCCCAACAGGAAATGGCAAAGAGCCCAGCAAAGCTGGTCACATGATCTCTCCTAGGCTCCGCCTACCCCAGTCATTCGACCGACGTTAAGGAGGAATATTTGCATAGGAGAAACCATATGGTACCGTGGTGACTGTAGTTAAAGAAAATAAATTATCAGACCTGATTAAAAAACCAGGGCGGGCCGTGGACCGGACACACCGTTGGAGAAAGAAATTTATCAGGTAAACATAAATTCTGTTTTCTCCAACATAGGTGTGTCCGGTCCACGGCGTCATCCTTACTTGTGGGAACCAATACCAAAGCTTTAGGACACGGATGAAGGGAGGGAGCAAATCAGGTCACCTAAATGGAAGGCACCACGGCTTGCAAAACCTTTCTCCCAAAAATAGCCTCAGAAGAAGCAAAAGTATCAAACTTGTAAAATTTGGTAAAAGTGTGCAGTGAAGACCAAGTCGCTGCCCTACATATCTGATCAACAGAAGCCTCGTTCTTGAAGGCCCATGTGGAAGCCACAGCCCTAGTGGAATGAGCTGTGATTCTTTCGGGAGGCTGCCGTCCGGCAGTCTCGTAAGCCAATCTGATGATGCTTTTAATCCAAAAAGAGAGAGAGGTAGAAGTTGCTTTTTGACCTCTCCTTTTACCTGAATAAACAACAAACAAGGAAGATGTTTGTCTAAAATCCTTTGTAGCATCTAAATAGAATTTTAGAGCGCGAACAACATCCAAATTGTGCAACAAACGTTCCTTCTTTGAAACTGGTTTTGGACACAGAGAAGGTACGATAATCTCCTGGTTAATGTTTTTGTTAGAAACAACTTTTGGAAGAAAACCAGGTTTAGTACGTAAAACCACCTTATCTGCATGGAACACCAGATAAGGAGGAGAACACTGCAGAGCAGATAATTCTGAGACTCTTCTAGCAGAAGAAATCGCAACTAAAAACAACACTTTCCAAGATAATAACTTAATATCAACGGAATGTAAGGGTTCAAACGGAACCCCCTGAAGAACTGAAAGAACTAAATTGAGACTCCAAGGAGGAGTCAAAGGTTTGTAAACAGGCTTGATTCTAACCAGAGCCTGAACAAAGGCTTGAACATCTGGCACAGCTGCCAGCTTTTTGTGAAGTAATACCGACAAGGCAGAAATCTGTCCCTTCAGGGAACTTGCAGATAATCCTTTTTCCAATCCTTCTTGAAGGAAGGATAGAATCCTAGGAATCTTAACCTTGTCCCAAGGGAATCCTTTAGATTCACACCAACAGATATATTTTTTCCAAATTTTGTGGTAAATCTTTCTAGTCACAGGCTTTCTGGCCTGAACAAGAGTATCGATAACAGAATCTGAGAATCCTCGCTTCGATAAAATCAAGCGTTCAATCTCCAAGCAGTCAGCTGGAGTGAAACCAGATTCGGATGTTCGAACGGACCCTGAACAAGAAGGTCTCGTCTCAAAGGTAGCTTCCAAGGTGGAGCCGATGACATATTCACCAGATCTGCATACCAAGTCCTGCGTGGCCACGCAGGAGCTATCAAGATCACCGACGCCCTCTCCTGCTTGATCCTGGCTATCAGCCTGGGGATGAGAGGAAATGGCGGGAACACATAAGCTAGTTTGAAGGTCCAAGGTGCTACTAGTGCATCCACTAGAGCCGCCTTGGGATCCCTGGATCTGGCCCCGTAGGAAGGAACTTTGAAGTTCTGACGAGAGGCCATCAGATCCATGTCTGGAATGCCCCACAGGTGAGTGACTTGGGCAAAGATTTCCGGATGGAGTTCCCACTCCCCCGGATGCAATGTCTGCCGACTCAGAAAATCCGCTTCCCAATTTTCCACTCCTGGGATGTGGATAGCAGACAGGTGGCAGGAGTGAGACTCCGCCCAAAGAATAATTTTGGTTACTTCTTCCATCGCTAGGGAACTCCTTGTTCCCCCCTGGTGGTTGATGTACGCAACAGTCGTCATGTTGTCTGATTGAAACCGTATGAACCTGGTCCTCGCAAGCTGGGGCCAGGCCTGGAGAGCATTGAATATCGCTCTCAGTTCCAGAATATTTATCGGTAGAAGAGATTCTTCCCGAGACCAAAGACCCTGAGCTTTCAGGGATCCCCAGACCGCGCCCCAGCCTATCAGACTGGCGTCGGTCGTGACAATGACCCACTCTGGTCTGTGGAACATCATCCCTTGAGACAGATTGTCCAGGGACAGCCACCAACGGAGTGAGTCTCTGGTTCTCTGATTTACTTGTATCTTCGGAGACAAGTCTGTATAGTCCCCATTCCACTGACTGAGCATGCACAGTTGTAATGGTCTTAGATGAATGCGCGCAAAAGGAACTATGTCCATCGCCGCCACCATCAACCCGATCACTTCCATGCACTGAGCTATGGAAGGAAGAGGAACGGAATGAAGTATCCGACAAGAGTCCAGAAGCTTTGTTTTTCTGGCCTCTGTTAGAAAGATCCTCATTTCTAAGGAGTCTATAATTGTTCCCAAGAAGGGAACCCTTGTTGACGGGGATAGAGAACTCTTTTCCACGTTCACTTTCCAGCCGTGAGATCTGAGAAAGGCCAGGACAATGTCCGTGTGAGCCTTTGCTTGAGGAAGGGACGACGCTTGAATCAGAATGTCGTCCAGGTAAGGTACTACTGCAATGCCCCTTGGTCTTAACACCGCTAGAAGGGACCCTAGTACCTTTGTGAAAATCCTTGGAGCAGTGGCTAATCCGAAAGGAAGCGCCACGAACTGGTAATGTTTGTCCAGGAATGCAAACCTTAGGAACCGATGATGTTCCTTGTGGATAGGAATATGTAGATACGCATCCTTTAAATCCACCGTGGTCATGAATTGACCTTCCTGGATGGAAGGAAGGATAGTTCGAATGGTTTCCATCTTGAACGATGGGACCTTGAGAAATTTGTTTAAGATCTTGAGATCTAGGATTGGTCTGAACGTTCCCTCTTTTTTGGGAACTATGAACAGATTGGAGTAGAACCCCATCCCTTGTTCTCTTAATGGAACAGGATGAATCACTCCCATTTTTAACAGGTCTTCTACACAATGTAAGAACGCCTGTCTTTTTATGTGGTCTGAAGACAACTGCGACCTGTGGAACCTCCCCCTTGGGGGAAGTCCCTTGAATTCCAGAAGATAACCCTGGGAGACTATTTCTAGCGCCCAAGGATCCAGAACATCTCTTGCCCAAGCCTGAGCGAAGAGAGAGAGTCTGCCCCCCACCAGATCCGGTCCCGGATCGGGGGCCAATATTTCATGCTGTCTTGGTAGCAGTGGCAGGTTTCTTGGCCTGCTTTCCCTTGTTCCAGCCTTGCATTGGTCTCCAAGCTGGCTTGGCCTGAGAAGTATTACCCTCTTGCTTAGAGGACGTAGCACCTTGGGCTGGTCCGTTTTTACGAAAGGGACGAAAATTAGGTCTATTTTTTGCCTTGAAAGGCCGATCCTGAGGAAGGGCGTGGCCCTTACCCCCAGTGATATCAGAGATAATCTCCTTCAAGTCAGGACCAAACAACGTTTTCCCCTTGAAAGGAATGTTTAGTAGCTTGTTCTTGGAAGACGCATCAGCCGACCAAGATTTCAACCAAAGCGCTCTGCGCGCCACAATAGCAAACCCAGAGTTCTTAGCCGCTAACTTAGCCAATTGCAAAGAGGCGTCTAGAGTGAAAGAATTAGCCAATTTGAGAGCATTGATTCTGTCCATAATCTCCTCATAAGGAGGAGAGTCACTATCGAGCACCTTAAGCAGTTCATCAAACCAGAAATATGCGGCAGTAGTGACAGGGACAATGCATGAAATGGGTTGTAGAAGGTAACCCTGCTGAACAAACATCTTTTTAAGCAAACCTTCTAATTTTTTATCCATAGGATCTTTGAAAGCACAACTATCCTCTATGGGAATAGTGGTGCGTTTGTTTAAAGTAGAAACCGCTCCCTCGACCTTGGGGACTGACTGCCATAAGTCCTTTCTGGGGTCGACCATAGGAAACAATTTTTTAAATATGGGGGGAGGGACGAAAGGAATACCGGGCCTTTCCCATTCTTTATTAACAATGTCCGCCACCCGCTTGGGTATAGGAAAAGCTTCTGGGAGCCCCGGCACCTCTAGGAACTTGTCCATTTTACATAGTTTCTCTGGGATGACTAAATTTTCACAATCATCCAGAGTGGATAATACCTCCTTAAGCAAAATGCGGAGATGTTCCAATTTAAATTTAAATGTAATCACATCAGATTCAGCCTGCTGAGAAATGTTCCCTAAATCAGTAATTTCTCCCTCAGACAAAACCTCCCTGGCCCCCTCAGATTGGGTTAGGGGCCCTTCAGAGATATTAATATCAGCGTCGTCATGCTCTTCAGTAACTAAAACAGAGCAGCCACGCTTACGCTGACAAGGGTTCATTTTGGCTAAAATGTTTTTGACAGAATTATCCATTACAGCCGTTAATTGTTGCATAGTAAGGAGTATTGGCGCGCTAGATGTACTAGGGGCCTCCTGAGTGGGCAAGACTCGTGTAGACGAAGGAGGGAATGATGCAGTACCATGCTTACTCCCCTCACTTGAGGAATCATCTTGGGCATCATTGTCATTATCACATAAATCACATTTATTTAAATGAATAGGAATTCTGGCTTCCCCACATTCAGAACACAGTCTATCTGGTAGTTCAGACATGTTAAACAGGCATAAACTTGATCAGAAAGTACAAAAAACGTTTTAAAATAAAACCGTTACTGTCACTTTAAATTTTAAACTGAACACACTTTATTACTGCAATTGCGAAAAAACATGAAGGAATTGTTCAAAATTCACCAAATTTTCACCACAGCGTCTTAAAGCCTTGAAAATATTGCACACCAATTTTGGAAGCTTTAACCCTTAAAATAACGGAACCGGAGCCGTTTTAAGCTTTAAACCCCTTTACAGTCCCTGGTATCTGCTTTGCTGAGACCCAACCAAACCCAAAGGGGAATACGATACCAAATGACGCCTTCAGAAGTCTTTTATAAGTATCAGAGCTCCTCTCACATGCGACTGCATGCCATGCCTCTCAAAAACAAGTGCGCAACACCGGCGCGAAAATGAGACTCTGCCTATGCTTTGGGAAAGCCCCTAAAGAATAAGGTGTCTAAAACAGTGCCTGCCGATATTATTATATCAAAATACCCAGATAAAATGATTCCTCAAGGCTAAATATGTGTTAATAATCAATCGATTTAGCCCAGAAAAAGTCTACAGTTTAAATAAGCCCTTGTGAAGCCCTTATTTACAATCGTAATAAACATGGCTTACCGGATCCCATAGGGAAAATGACAGCTTCCAGCATTACATCGTCTTGTTAGAATGTGTCATACCTCAAGCAGCAAGGGACTGCAAACTGTTCCCCCAACTGAAGTTAATTGCTCTCAACAGTCCTGTGTGGAACAGCCATGGATTTTAGTTACGGTTGCTAAAATCATTTTCCTCATACAAACAGAATTCTTCATCTCTTTTCTGTTTCTGAGTAAATAGTACGTACCAGCACTATTTGAAAATAACAAACTCTTGATTGAATAATGAAAAACTACAGTTAAACACTAAAAAACTCTAAGCCATCTCCGTGGAGATGTTGCCTGTACAACGGCAAAGAGAATGACTGGGGTAGGCGGAGCCTAGGAGGGATCATGTGACCAGCTTTGCTGGGCTCTTTGCCATTTCCTGTTGGGGAAGAGAATATCCCACAAGTAAGGATGACGCCGTGGACCGGACACACCTATGTTGGAGAAAATGATGCCACATCCGTAACGCCGACACTTTTGGCGCAAAATAACGTCAAAAAATGACGCAACTTCCGGCGACACGTATGACGCCGGAAACGGAAAAGAATTTTTGCGCCAAAAAAGTCCGCGCCAAGAATGACGCAATAAAATGAAGCATTTTCAGCCCCCGCGAGCCTAACAGCCCACAGGGAAAAAAAGAGTCAAATTTTTGAAGGTAAGAAAAAATGATTAATTCAAATGCATTATCCCAAATATGAAACCGACTGTCTGAAAAATAAGGAAAGTTGAACATTCTGAGTCAAGGCAAATAAATGTTTGAATACATATATTTAGAACTTTATAAACAAAGTGCCCAACCATAGCTTAGAGTGTCACAGAAAATAAGATTTACTTACCCCAGGACACTCATCTACATGTTTGTAGAAAGCCAAACCAGTACTGAAACGAGAATCAGCAGAGGTAATGGTATATATAAGAGTATATCGTCGATCTGAAAAGGGAGGTAAGAGATGAATCTCTACGACCGATAACAGAGAACCTATGAAATAGACCCCGTAGAAGGAGATCATTGCATTCAAATAGGCAATACTCTCCTCACATCCCTCTGACATTCACTGCACGCTGAGAGGAAAACCGGGCTCCAACTTGCTGCGGAGCGCATATCAACGTAGAATCTAGCACAAACTTACTTCACCACCTCCATCGGAGGCAAAGTTTGTAAAACTGAATTGTGGGTGTGGTGAGGGGTGTATTTATAGGCATTTTAAGGTTTGGGAAACTTTGCCCCTCCTGGTAGGAATGTATATCCCATACGTCACTAGCTCATGGACTCTTGCTAATTACATGAAAGAAACATAATTTATGCTTACCTGATAAATTTATTTCTCTTGTAGTGTAGTCAGTCCACGGGTCATCCATTACTTATGGAATATATCTCTTCCTAACAGGAAGCTGCAAGAGGATCACCCAACAGAGCTGCTACATAGCTCCTCCCCTCACATGTCATATTCAGTCATTCGACCAAAGCAGACGAGAAAGGAGAAACCATAGGGTGCAGTGGTGACTGGAGTTTAATTAAAATTTAGGTCTGCCTTAAAGACAGGGCGGGCCGTGGACTGACTACACTACAAGAGAAATAAATTTATCAGGTAAGCATAAATTATGTTTTCTCTTGTTAAGTGTAGTCAGTCCACGGGTCATCCATTACTTATGGAATACCAATACCAAAGCTAAAGTACACGGATGAAGGGAGGGACAAGGCAGGAACATTAAACAGAAGGAACCACTGCCTGAAGTACCTTTCTCCCAAAAATAGCCTCCGAAGAAGCAAAAGTGTCAAATTTGTAAAAGCGAAGACCAAGTCGCAGCCTTGCAAATCTGTTCAACAGAGGCCTCATTTTTAAAGGCCCAGGTGGAAGCCACAGCTCTAGTAGAATGAGCTGTAATCCTTTCAGGAGGCTGCTGTCCAGCAGTCTCATAGGCTAAACGTATTATGCTACGAAGCCAAAAAGAGAGAGAGGTAGCCGAAGCCTTTTGACCTCTCCTCTGTCCAGAGTAAACGACAAACAGGGAAGAAGTTTGACGAAAATCTTTAGTTGCCTGCAAATAGAACTTCAGGGCACGGACTACGTCCAAATTATGCAAAAGTCGTTCCTTCTTTGAAGAAGGGTTAGGACACAGTGATGGAACAACAATCTCTTGATTGATATTCCTGTTAGTAACTACCTTAGGTAAGAACCCAGGTTTAGTAAGCAGAACTACTTTGTCTGAATGAAAAATCAGATAAGGAGAATCACAATGTAAGGCAGATAACTCAGAGACTCTTCGAGCCGAGGAAATAGCCATCAAAAACAAAACCTTCCAGGATAACAGCTTGATATCAATGGAATGAAGGGGTTCAAATGGAACGCCTTGAAGAACATTAAGAACTAAGTTTAAGCTCCACGGCGGAGCAACAGTCTTAAACACAGGCTTAATCCTAGTTAAAGCCTGACAAAAAGCCTGAACGTCTGGAACTTCAGCCAGACGTTTGTGTAGAAGAATAGACAGAGCAGAAATCTGTCCCTTTAACGAACTAGCAGATAAGCCCTTTTCTAAACCCTCTTGTAGAAAGGACAATATCCTAGGAATCCTAACCTTACTCCATGAGTAACTCTTGGATTCGCACCAATAAAAATATTTACGCCATATCTTATGGTAAATTTTTCTGGTAACAGGCTTCCTAGCCTGTATTAAGGTATCAATAACCGACTCCGAGAAGCCACGCTTTGATAGAATCAAGCGTTCAATCTCCATGCAGTCAGCCTCAGAGAAATTAGATTTGGATGTTTGAAAGGACCCTGAATTAGAAGGTCCTGTCTCAGAGGTAGAGACCACGGTGGACAGGACGACATGTCCACTAGGTCTGCATACCAGGTCCTGCGTGGCCACGCAGGCGCTATCAGAATCACCGAAGCTCTCTCCTGTTTGATCTTGGCAATCAAACGAGGAAGCATCGGGAATGGTGGAAACACATAAGCCATGTTGAAGACCCAAGGGGCTGTCAGAGCATCTATCAGCACCGCTCCCGGGTCCCTGGACCTGGATCCGTAACAAGGAAGCTTGGCGTTCTGGCGAGACGCCATGAGATCCAGATCTGGTTTGCCCCAACGATGAATCAGTTGAGCAAAGACCTCCGGATGAAGTTCCCACTCCCCCAGATGAAAAGTCTGGCGACTTAGAAAATCCGCCTCCCAGTTCTCTACGCCTGGGATGTAAATCGCTGACAGGTGGCAAGAGTGAGACTCTGCCCAGCGAATTATCTTTGAGACTTCCAACATCGCTAGGGAACTTCTGGTTCCCCCTTGATGGTTGATGTAAGCCACAGTCGTGATGTTGTCCGACTGAAATCTGATGAACCTCAGAGTTGCTAACTGAGGCCAAGCTAGGAGAGCATTGAATATTGCTCTTAATTCCAGAATATTTATTGGGAGGAGTTTCTCCTCCTGAGCCCATAATCCCTGAGCTTTCAGGGAGTTCCAGACTGCGCCCCAGCCTAGAAGGCTGGCATCTGTTACAATCGTCCAATCTGGCCTGCGAAAGGTCATCCCCTTGGACAGATGTGGCCGAGAGAGCCACCATAGAAGAGAATCTCTGGTCTCTTGATCCAGACTTAGTAGGGGGGACAAATCTGAGTAATCCCCGTTCCACTGTCTAGTTAGGCTGCAAGAGAATGACTGAATATGACATGTGAGGGGAGGAGCTATGAAGCAGCTCTGCTGGGTGATCCTCTTGCAGCTTCCTGTTAGGAAGAGATATATTCCATAAGTAATGGATGACCCGTGGACTGACTACACTTAACAAGAGAAAGAAGCTATAACAAAATTAGCAAGCAATGAAGATATTGTCATTAGGCGTAGCGACAAAGGTGGCAATATTGTAGTGCTTAATAAAAGTGACTACATCTTGGAAGCCTTTAGGCAGCTAGAAGATAAAGATGTTTATCAAAAATTGGACTTTGATCCAACTGTAACATAAGAGAAGTTTAAGTCACATTTTGGATAAAGGAAGGGAAATGGATATCATTGATGAGGATACATATAGATATCTAGATGTTAAGAACCCTAAAGTACCAATCTTTCACCATCTCCCTAAGACTCATAAAATCCTCATTAATGTACAAGGGAGACCTATTGTCTCAGGGATTGGGTCACTGCTGGAGCCTTTGGGAGAATGGATTGAAAAGATACTTCAACCTCTTGAAAGAATGTTGCCATCATACTTGAGGGACACTAAAGAGCTTTTAGGTATTATAGATAAAATAGAATGGAAATCTAACTATATGTGGATAACAGTGGATGTAGTGAGTTTATACTCTAGTATACCCCAAAGCCAAGGAATAGAAGCGGTTAGATATTTTCTGGATACCTTTACAAACTATGCGTCTGATTATAAGGAATATATACTCAGTGTTAATTTATTTGTTGTCAAATAATTATTTTTCGTTTGGGGAGCAGTTCTTCCTACAAAAAGGAGAGGCACCACCATGGGCGCAACATTTGCGCCAGCCTTTGCAAATGTTTACATGGGTTGGTGGGAGCTCATGTATATCTGTGGGGAGAGCTGCTCTCAGAGGGGCAATATCATACTATATAAGAGGTATATTGATGACCTCCTATTTATATGGGAGGGTTCCGAAATGGAATGCGACTATTTCTTGAAAGAATTAACAACAATGATAAAGGGTTGAGTTTTACTAGTACTAGGGACCCATTTAAGATTGATTATCTAGATCTCACTCTAAAAGGTAACCTTAACATGAATAATATTGAAACAGGTATACATAGGAAAGAAATAGATGTAGAAAAGCTTGATAGGAGATCTATGTTATATGGGAGTAGTAAGACAAAAGTTAAGAACGAACTACCAATTTTTGTCACTAATTATAGCAATCAGTTTGAGAAAATTGTGAATATTATGAAGTAAAAATTTACCAATTTTACAGGGAGATGAAGCACTTTACCCTTTGGTAAAAGATGGATGTAAATGTGTGTCCAGAAGGAACAAAACCCTGGGTAACACCTTATCTCCTAGCGAAATAAGAATGAGAAGGGAGAAGAGAGAGAGCAATTGGTTACATTGCAAAGGCCATTATAAATGTGGAAAATGGAATTGCAAAGCGTGTGATCATACGCAGGTAGGGAAGCATTTTCAATCGAAGGTGACATGTAGGGTCTTTGATATTAACTCTTGCACCAATTGTCGCACTACCTATGTCATATACCTGGTAACATGTCTACATTGTAATTTACAATACGTTGGTCTCAGAGGTAAGGGACAGGATTAAGGAACATATATATGAGATTAAAACGGTATGCCCTAAATCGAAAGTAGCTTGTCATTTTAAATACATGCATAATGAGTATACAGATGGCCTTAAATGGCAAGTAATAGAGCATGTAAGTACACCATGGAGAGGTGGAAAAAGAGAGAAGCTGTTACAAAAGCGTGAGGCGTTTTGGATTTTTAAATTAAAAACCAGAGCACCTGAGGGCCTCAATATACAAACAGATTTGATCATTTTTTGGGAGTAAGAATAGGTCCTAAATAGGTTTTTACTTACAGAATAACTATCTATAGTTATACTTTGAAACATATAGGGATTACAATTTAACAGAGTACATGAATATGATTAAAGCATATGCTGTAAGGTGGAGTATACTTTAAGGTCTCTGTATGAAGGTAAAATGCATTTTAGAATTAAGCAAACGGATCAATAATCATACTACTCAGATAGCTTTAGCAAATATAATACTGTACAGCATTTTATTAATCTTAAATGGATACATTACTGAGATACAGCTGTTAAGTGAATAAAATGTTGTCAACTTTACTTTGGCCCCTTAAGCTTAGAGATTATACTAACATCTTTTACTATAGTTAGAATCCCAGTGGGTAATTAGGATTTTATTTATGAGTCTATTATGTATTTATTAATGCATTGGCTATATTTGGTTCCTAGATAAATGAGCGATGTAGTACTATAAGTGTTCCCTATTGTTTTAAGGTTGAATACTAAGTGTATATATGAAGCTGCCTTTAGGAAATCTGAATGTAAGGCTCTAGAGTAACTAAGAAATTAACAACAGATGTGGTATATCATGAGCATTGATGTGGGTGTTATCTGTCACTGTGATTTGTTGCATATATAGCTACTAACTGTTTAAAGAAATTTGTTGCATATAGAACTGTTAACTCTTTAAAGAAATATGAGAGCTGTATAATTTTTGTTGGTATATGAAACTATCTTGTTATCCGTTTAGTGAATACTGTTTTTAGAAATGTATACAAGGATGTGTTAGGAAAATACTTTTGGTTTATGTTATCCTCAATGAACTCTATTTGCATAGGCAGCTTAGAAAATAAATTTGATAGAAAATTGAGAGCATAAAGGGTTAATGTTGGTGGTAATAATGACATCATGGGATCTCACATGAATATAATGAGGCTGTAATGGTCAGTGCAGCACGGTCTATGAGGAAGGCGCAAGCTGAAACGCGTAATACCGGTGCTGCACTGGCCTCTGGATCCCTTTATGTGAAATTTTAATGTTGCTAATAAAAGTCAAATTTTAGTTTTTACACTCACTGCCTCGCTATTGAATTTTTTTCTATGGAACAAGAGGATTGGGGAATCCCTTTGCGGTTTGCAAGTGAGTGTTTTACTCTTGAGGTGGAGAGCGGGCGAAGCTATCCTCGGCATGTAGACGCTGCTGGAAGAGACAGCAGCTGGTAGGAGTCGAGAAGGAACTAAGGATTTCACAATGGTGGATGGATTCAAGGCTAGCCCGCAGCTGAACCTAATATCGAGAGCACAGCAGTAAGTCAGTTTTTTTTTTTGTTTAATACTGATTTACATGTGTGCTTCCATATGAACAGCCTTTGTTAAAGTCTCGGTGCGCTATATACAAGGGTATATACAAGGGAGTGTTACTTTGGTTATAATAATTTAATGTCAACGGAATGGAGAGGCTCAAACAAAACCTGTTGCAAAACCTGAAGAACAAGATTTAGGCTCCAAGGAGGAGCCCCATATCGAAACACAGGTCTGATCCTAATCAGAGCCTTAACAAAGGACTGCACGTCTGGAAGTTTAGCAAGTCTCTTGAGCAATAAAACCGACAGGGACGAAATCTGTCACCTCAGGGAAATAGCAGAAAGGCCCTTCGCCTGCCCATCCTGAAGAAAAGATAAGATCCTGGCAACTTTAAAGGGACACTATACCCAAACATTTTCTTTCATGATTAAGGTAGAGAATACAACTTTAAACAATATTCCAATTTACTTCTATTACCTAATTTGCTTCATTCTTTAGATATACTTTAATGAAGAAATAGCAATGCACAAGGTGAACCAATCACAGGAGGCATCTATGTGCAGCTACCAATCAGCAGCTACTAAGCATATCTAGATATGCTTTTCAGCAAAGAATATCAAGAGAATGAAGCAAAATAGATAATAGAAGTAAATTAGAAAGTTGTGTTTAATTGTATGCTCTTTCTAAATCATGAAAGAAAAAAATTGGGTTTCATGTCCCTTTAACTCTGTGCCAGGAAAAACTACGCTCACACCAGAATAAGTAGGTCTTCCACACCTTGTGGTAGATACTGTGAGTAACTGGTTTACAAGTTTGAATAAGAGTATCAATGACACTTTCAGAAAAAACGCTCTTGGCAAAGACTAAGCGTTCAATCTCCACTCAGTCAGCCTCAGAGAATCTTAATTTTGATGAACAAATGGACCTTGTATCAGCAGGTCTCTGCGACAAGGTAACTTCCACGGAGAAGATGAGGGCATCCCCACTAGATCCGCGAACCACGTCCTTCACAGCCACGATGGAGCAATCCAGATTACCGATACACGCTCCTGCTTGATGCGGGCCACCACTCGATGAAGAAGCGGTACCCCGTACCTGGGTAGCTTGGTATTGAGATGGGATGCCATGAGATCTATCTCCGGCATCCTCCACTTGCTGCATATCTCTGCAAACACCTCGGGTGGAGAGACCATTCCCTTGGATGGAAGGATTGCCTGCTGAAAAAAATCTGCCTCCCAGTTGTCCACATTTGGAATGTGAATCGCTGACAGCGAACAGCTGTGAACCTCTGCCCTCTGCAGAATCTGAGATACTTCCTTTATTGCCAAGAAATTTCTCGTTCGCCCCTGATGGTTGTTGTAAGCCACCGAGCTTATATTGTCTGATTGGGATCTGATAAACTGGAACAAACCCAGAAGCAGCCAAGCCTGCAAGGTCTTGAAAATTGCCCGTAGTTCCAAAATATTGATCAGGAGGGAGAACTCCCTTCCTGGCACCCCAAGAAGCTCCTCATCCAGATAGGCTCGCGTCCATAGTCAATCTCCCAGGATGGTCTTAAGAAGCATGTCCCTTGGGACAGAGCCACCTGCTGTGTAATACAATCTGTTGAGACAGATCAGAATGATCGCTGTCCCACTGCCTCAGCATGCACAGCTGTTAAGGTCTGAGATGGAACCTGGCAAAATGAATGATGTCCATGTAGGATACCATGAAACCAATCACCTCCATACACTGAGCCATAGAGGGACTCAAGGAGGTCCTGAGGACAAGACATCCGAAGTTAGCTTGCAACGTCTCTGGTCTGTTAGAAGTAGCCTCATGGATATGGAGTCTATTATAGTACCCAGGAATTCCACCCTGGTTCTTGGGACAACAGAACTTTTCCAAATATATCTTCCATCCATGTGATCGAAGAAGAATGAGAAGGGACTTTGAGAATTCTTCCGCAAGACGAAAGGATGGTGCTTGAACCAGAATATCGTCCAAGTATGGGGCTACTGCAATACCCTGAGTTCTGGCAACGTCTAGAAGAGCCCACAGAACCTTTGTAAAGATTCTTGGAGCAGTAGCTAGGCCAAATGGAAGGGCAATGAACTGGAAGTGCTGGTCCAGGAATGCAAACCTCAGGAACTGAGAGTGTGTTCCCTGTGGATTGGAAGATGAAGGTAAGCGTCCTTCAGTTCTATAGTGGTAGTTCCTGAATCAAAGGAAGGATGGACCTTATTGTCTCCATCTTGAAGGAAGGGACACTGAGAAATATGTTTAAGCACTTTAGGTCCAGAATTGGGAGGAAAGTACCCTCCTTTAGGATCCCAAAGCACCCTAGAAAGGCATCCCTCTTTTATGGTCTGGTAGACAGATTCGAGAGAAAGAATCTGACCCTTGGCGGATGAGATTTGAAGCATATCTTGTATTCCTGAATTACCACCTAGAGAACCCACGGATCCTGTATGTCCTTGAACCAGGCGTCTGAAAAAAGAGACAGTCTGCTCCCTACACGATCCAATCCTGGATCGAGGGGAGCCCCTTCATGACAACTTGTTTTCGCCGGACTTCTTATTTTGCTTGGATTTATTCTAGGACTGAGCCAGCTTCCAAGTACTCTTGGGTTGCTCGGGCTTGGAGGAGGATTGTTGTCATTGGGATTTGTCAGAACAAAAGGAATGAAAATTAGAAGATTGTCGTCCCTTAGACTTGTTCTTATCTTGCGGTAGGAAGGCACCCTTGCCTCCGGTAACCGTAGAAATAATGGAGTCCAGGCCTGGACCAAATAAAATCTTTCCCTTGAAGTGAAGAGAAAGGAGTCTGGACTTAGAAGTCATATCCGCAGACCAAGATTTCAACCAGAGCGCCCGGCGGGTAGGACCGCAAAGCCAGAGGCCTTTGCATTTATGCAAATAATTTGCATGTTCATATCACAGATAAAAAAATTAGCAATTCTCAGAGCTTTAATTATGTCTTGAATATCCTCGAGGGGAGACTCCACCTCAATGAGTTCCGACAAAAAGTTGCATCAGTAAGTAGCCGCTCCGGCTACTGCAGCCGCCGGGTGAAACAAAAATCCCATATGTTGAAACATCTTTCTCAGAAAGATTTCCATTTTCTTATCCATCGGCTCTCTGAACGAAGAACTATCCTCAAGAGGTATAGTAGTACGTTTAGCAAGCATAGAGATAGCACCATTCACCTTAGGAATGGAGCCCCACAAATCCAGTTGAGAGTCTGGTACCGGGAACAACTTTTTAATAGTAGACGAGGGGGAAAAGGAAGAACCAATTCTTTCCCATTAGTTCTTAATAATGTTCGCCATCTTAACCAGCACAGGAAAAGTCAAAAGGAACTTTCCTGTTTTTGTAAACTCTGTCTTATTTAGGTATTATAGGTTCTTCAGGCAGCGCAGCCTCTGGAACCTCTAATGTAGACAGAACCTCCTTTAATAAAAAAACATAATTTATGCTTACCTGATAAATTTATTTCTCTTGTAGTGTGTTCAGTCCACGGGTCATCCATTACTTATGGGATATATTCTCCTCCCCAACAGGAAGTTGCAAGAGGATCACCCAAGCAGAGCTGCTATATAGCTCCTCCCCTCACATGTCATACCCAGTCATTCGACCGAAACAAGACGAGAAAGGAGAAACTATAGGGTGCAGTGGTGACTGGAGTTATAATTTAAAATTTAGAACCTGCATCAAATAGACAAGGCGGGCCGTGGACTGAACACACTACAAGAGAAATAAATTTATCAGGTAAGCATAAATTATGTTTTCTCTTGTTAAGTGTGTTCAATCCACGGGTCATCCATTACTTATGGGATACCAATACCAAAGCTAAAGTACACGGATGATGGGAGGGACAAGGCAGGAACATTAAACAGAAGGAACCACTGCCTGTAGAACCTTTCTCCCAAAAACAGCCTCCGAAGAAGCAAAAGTGTCAAATTTGTAAAATTTGGAAAAGGTATGAAGTGAAGACCAAGTTGCAGCCTTGCAAATCTGTTCAACAGAGGCCTCATTCTTAAAGGCCCAGGTGGAAGCCACAGCTCTAGTGGAATGAGCTGTAATTCTTTCAGGAGGCTGCTGTCCAGCAGTCTCATAGGCTAAGCGTATTATGCTACGAAGCCAAAAAGAGAGAGGTAGCCGAAGCCTTTTGACCTCTCCTCTGTCCAGAGTAAACAACAAACAGAGAAGAAGTTTGTCGAAAATCTTTAGTTGCCTGTAAGTAGAACTTCAGAGCACGGACCACATCTAGATTATGCAAAAGACGTTCCTTCTTTGAAGAAGGATTAGGACATAAGGATGGAACAATCTCTTGATTGATATTCTTGTTAGAAACAACCTTAGGTAAAAACCCAGGTTTAGTACGCAGGACTACCTTGTCTGAATGAAAGATCAGATAAGGAGAATCACATTGTAAGGCAGATAACTCAGAGACTCTACGAGCCGAGGAAATAGCCATCAAAAACAGAACTTTCCAAGATAAAAGCTTAATATCAATGGAATGAAGGGGTTCAAACGGAACACCCTGGAGAACTTTAAGAACCAAGTTTAAGCTCCACGGAGGAGCAACAGCTTTAAACACAGGCTTAATCCTGGCCAAAGCCTGACAAAAAGCCTGGACGTCTGGATTCTCTGCCAGACGCTTGTGTAAAAGAATAGACAGAGCAGAAATCTGTCCCTTTAGTGAACTAGCGGATAAGCCCTTTTCTAAACCCTCTTGTAGAAAAGACAATATCCTAGGAATCCTAACCTTACTCCATGAGTAACTCTTGGATTCACACCAATATAAATATTTACGCCATATCTTGTGGTAAATTTTTCTGGTAACAGGTTTCCGAGCCTGTATTAATGTATCAATAACCGAATCCGAAAACCCACGCTTTGATAGAATCAAGCGTTCAATTTCCAAGCAGTCAGCCTCAGAGAAATTAGGTTTGGATGGTTGAAAGGACCCTGAATTAGAAGGTCCTGCCTCAGGGGTAGAGACCGTGGTGGACAGGACGACATGTCCACTAGGTCTGCATACCAGGTCCTGCGTGGCCACGCAGGCGCTATCAGAATCACCGATGCTCTCTCCTGTTTGATCCTGGCAATCAGACGAGGAAGCAACGGAAAAGGTGGAAACACATAAGCTATGTTGAAAACCCAAGGGGCTGCTAGTGCATCTACCAGCACCGCTCCCGGGTCCCTGGACCTGGATCCGTAACAAGGAAGCTTGGCGTTCTGGCGAGATGCCATGAGATCCAGATCCGGTTTGCCCCAACGAAGAATCAGTTGGGCAAATACCTCCGGGTGAAGTTCCCACTCCCCCGGATGAAAAGTCTGGCGACTTAAAAAATCCGCCTCCCAGTTCTCCACGCCTGGGATGTAGATCGCTGACAGGTGGCAAGAGTGAGACTCTGCCCAGCGATTTATCTTCGAGACTTCCAACATCGCTAGGGAACTCCTGGTTCCCCCTTGATGATTGATGTAAGCCACAGTCGTGATGTTGTCCGACTGAAATCTGATGAACCTCAGTGTTGCCAACTGAGGCCAAGCTAGAAGAGCATTGAATATTGCCCTTAATTCTAGAATGTTTATTGGGAGGAGTTTCTCCTCCTGAGTCCACGATCCCTGAGCCTTCAGGGAGTTCCAGACTGCTCCCCAGCCTAGTAGGCTGGCATCTGTTGTTACAATCGTCCAATCTGGTCTGCGAAAGGACATTCCTTTGGACAGATGAACCCGTGATAACCACCAGAGAAGAGAATCTCTGGTCTCCTGGTCCAGATTTAGCAAAGGGGACAGATCTGAGTAATCCCCGTTCCATTGACTTAGCATGCATAGTTGCAGCGGTCTGAGATGTAGGCACGCAAATGGCACTATGTCCATCGCCGCGACCATTAAGCCGATCACTTCCATGCACTGAGCTACTGATGGGCTTGGAATGGAGTGAAGGACACGGCAAGCATTGAGAAGTTTTGATAGCCTGGACTCCGTCAGGTAAATCTTCATCTCTACAGAATCTATAAGAGTCCCTAGAAAAGGGACCCTTGTGAGTGGTAACAGAGAACTTTTCCACGTTCACTTTCCACCCATGCGACCTCAGAAATGCTAGAACTATCTCTGTATGAGACTTTGCATTTTGAAAACTTGACGCTTGTATCAGAATGTCGTCTAGGTACGGAGCCACCGCTATGCCTTGTGGTCTTAGTACCGCCAGAAGAGAGCCCAGAACCTTTGTAAAAATTCTCGGGGCCGTAGCCAACCCGAAGGGAAGCGCTACAAACTGGTAATGCCTGTCTAGAAAGGCAAACCTTAGGTACCGATAATGATCTTTGTGAATCGAAATGTGAAGGTAGGCATCCTTTAAATCCACTGTGGTCATATATTGACCCTCTTGGATCATGGGTAGGATGGTTTGAATGGTTTCCATCTTGAACGATGGAACCCTTAAGAATTTGTTTAAGATTTTTAAATCTAAGATTGGTCTGAAGGTTCCCTCTTTCTTGGGAACCACAAACAGATTTGAATAAAACCCTTGCCCCTGTTCCGTCCGCGGAACTGGGTGGATCACTCCCATCACTAAGAGGTCTTGTACACATTGTAGAAATGCCTCTTTCTTTACTAGGTTTGTTGATAACCTTGACAGATGAAACCTCCCTTGTGGAGGAGAAGACTTGAAATCCAGAAGGTATCCCTGAGATATAATCTCCAGCGTCCAGGGATCCTGTACATCTCTTGCCCAAGCCTGGGCGAAGAGAGAGAGTCTGCCCCCCACTAGATCCGTCTCCGGAAAGGGGGCCCTGACTTCATGCTGTCTTAGGGGCGGAAGTAGGCTTTCTGGCCTGCTTGCCCTTGTTCCATGACTGGTTGCTTTTCCAACCCTGTCTGTAACGAGCAGTAGTTCCTTCCTGTTTTGGAGCGGAGGAAGTTGATGCTGCTCCTGCCTTGAAATTACGAAAGGCACGAAAATTAAACTGTTTGGCCTTTGATTTGGCCCTGTCCTGAGGAAGGGTGTGGCCCTTACCTCCAGTAATGTCAGCAATAATTTCCTTCAAGCCGGGCCCGAATAAGGTCTGCCCTTTGAAAGGAATGTTTAGCAATTTAGACTTAGAAGTTACATCTGCTGACCAGGATTTAAGCCAAAGCGCTCTGCGCGCCTGTATGGCGAATCCGGAATTTTTAGCCGTAAGTTTGGTTAAATGCACTACGGCATCCAAAACAAACGCATTAGCCAGCTTAAGGGTTCTAATCTTGCTCAGAGACTCATCCAATGGTGCTGTGCGAATCGCCTCTTCCAGAGATTCAAACCAGAATGCCGCTGCAGCAGTGACAGGCGCAATGCATGCAAGAGGCTGTAATATAAAACCTTGTTGAATAAACATTTTCTTAAGATAACCCTCTAATTTTTTATCCATTGGATCTGAGAAAGCACAGCTATCCTCCACCGGGATAGTGGTACGCTTGGCTAAAGTAGAAACTGCTCCCTCCACCTTAGGGACCGTCTGCCATAAGTCTCTTGTGGTGGCGTCTATAGGGAACATTTTTCTAAATATCGGAGGAGGGGAAAAAGGCACGCCGGGTCTATCCCACTCCTTACTAATAATTTCTGTAAGCCTCTTTGGTATAGGAAAAACATCAGTACACACCGGCACCGCGTAGTATTTATCCAGCCTACATAATTTCTCTGGGATTGCCACCGTGTCACAATCATTCAGAGCCGCTAACACCTCCCCTAGCAACACGCGGAGGTTCTCAAGCTTAAATTTAAAATTTCTGAATCCGGTCTCCCCGAATCAGAACCGTCACCCACAGAATGAAGCTCTCCGTCCTCATGTTCTGCAAATTGTGACGCAGTATCAGACATGGCTCTCGTGTCATCGGCGCGCTCTGTCCTTAACCCAGAACTGTCGCGCTTGCCTCTTAACTCTGGCATATTGTATAACACTTCTTTCAAAACATTAGCCATATCATGTAAAGTGATTTGTAAGGGCCTTGATGTACTTGGCGCCTCAATCTCACGCACCTCCCGAGCGGGAGACGAAGGTACTGACACGTGAGGAGAGTTAGACGGCATAACTGCCCCCTCGTTGTCTGGTGATAATTTTTTAAGCGGTACAGATTGATTTTTCAAAGTAACATCAATACAATTGGTACACATATTTCTATTGGGCTCCACAACGACTTTTAAACATAATGAACAAGCAGATTCCTCTGAATCAGACATGTTTAAACAGACTAGCAATGAAGCTAGCAAGCTTGGAAAATACTTTCAATAAGTTTGCAAGCAATATAAAAAACGCTGCAGCGCTTTTAAAAAACACAGTTGAGCAACTAAAGAATTATTCAGTTATAGTCAACAATTCTTTAAATGTATTAATTAGCAGAGGATTGCACCCATTAGCAACCGGATGATTAACCCCTCAGTACCCAAAAAAACGGATATCAAATTAATATAAAACGTTTTTATCACAGACTAACACACTGTCACAGGTCTGCTGTGACTGATTACCTCCCTCAAAAAACGAATTTTGAAGACCCCTGAGCTCTCTAGAGACGTCCTGGATCAAGGAGGAAGAAGCAGGAAGACTGTGCTAGAATTTTAACTGCGCAACAAGGCGCTAAAAAGAGGCCCCTCCCGCTCATTTACAACAGAGGGAGACCTGATATAACGGTTTCTATGCAGAAAATATACGTTAGCCATGTGGAAAAAAAAATTCATGCCCAAAGGATTTATCACCAAAGTACCTCACAAAACGAATAACATGCCAGTAAACGTTTTGAAAATAAACTTCTTTAAATGTCATGCAAAGTTATTACTAAGCCTGCAACCAGTCGCTACCACTGCAGATAAGGCTTAAGCATTATTTCAGTATTAACAGTATTTTCACAGTCAAATTCTAGTCCCTAGAAAATAACTCTACTGTGCATACATTTATCAGCCTGATACCAGTCACTACTACTGCATTTAAGGCTGTACTTACATCAAACGGGTAACAGCAGTATTTTCTTAGTCAATTCCATTCCCAGAAAATATTGTACTGCACATACCTCATTTGCGGTGGACCCCACATGCTATTCCCATGTTCTGAAGTTACCCCACTCCTCAGAATGTCGAGAACAGCCAGTGGATCTTAGTTACGCCTGCTAAGATCATAGAAAACGCAGGCAGTTTCTTCTTCCAAATACTGCCTGAGATAGAAAAAAACAGCACACTCCGGTGCCATTTAAAATAACAAACTTTTGATTGAAGAATAATTAAGTAAAAACTCCAACTCCTCCCGCGACCTCCTCCTTTGTTGAGGGTTGCAAGAGAATGACTGGGTATGACATGTGAGGGGAGGAGCTATATAGCAGCTCTGCTTGGGTGATCCTCTTGCAACTTCCTGTTGGGGAGGAGAATATATCCCATAAGTAATGGATGACCCGTGGACTGAACACACTTAACAAGAGAAATGCAAGTGCTCAATTTTAAATCTAAAGGACAGTTCCTCCGCAGCAGGAGGCTTAGACGCTAAGGACTCCGACCCAGAAAGTTCACCCTCTAAAGCCAGAGAGGTTAACTCATCATAGGATAACTGGGACATAATAGCTAAATCCGATAAATATTTAGATGACTCAGGGTCAGGAGAGCTATGTTTAACTTTTCTCTTGCGTTTGTTAGAGCGAGGTAATGCACTGAGGGCTGCAGACACCGCCATTTGTAACTGCACAACAAAGTCCGCAGGAAGAAGGTCCCCTCCGGATGGAGGATTAGATGTGCTACGGGTAACTGCATGTGGAGTGGATAATGTAGCAAGGGTAGTAATCGCAAGGGACGCCAAGTCCTGAGAGGTAGACGGCTCAGAGGGACTAAGAGCCTTAGCAGGCTTGTCTCCCTTCTTAGACTTTATAATGGTGTTTAGGCATGTGGAACATAATTGAGTGGGCGGGAAAACCACAACCTCCTCACAATATAAACAGATATGATTTAGTACAGAAGGAGTACCTTCTAATATGTCAGAGTCCTCCATAGCTCAGGTTATACCCACAGAAGGACACAAATAAAAACATTTTTTATTATAGAAAACTGCACCTTTATACTCCCAATGGCTGGGGCACTCACCACCTCCTAGACCCAGACAGGTAAGAGAGGAAACACTCTCCTCAGGTTTAAGTCTCAGCCAGAATGGAGGAAATTAACATAGACCACATCCGGTCACATGGAGTGCTAGATAGTACTTCCCCTATAATTACAAGTACAGCAAGTAATAGGAGCTGTGCAACACTTTCAAAAACGAAAGTGAAACTTAAGTAAAACCTGTTTGTTTCAGTCAAAAACACAGTCTATCAGCCCAGGAAAAAAAATTCACAAAGCATCATGTAAATAATTAATACACTGATTAAGGAAGTGGGAGGGATATTTAAGCCTTTGGCTGGGGTGTCTTTGCCTGATCCTGGTGACCAACCTGGTCGCCAGGTGTTGTATTTCCCAACAGTAAATCATGAAGCCGTGGACTCTCCCTATCTTAGGAAGGAAATGCTCTAACACGTCAGAGCATTATCTTCACACTTATTTCCATTTAATTCAGTGTACATTTGTATAACACAAAATAAAATATACATCAATTGATTGATCCTTAAATGACTAATCTTTAATATGCTTTAGTCCTAGGACTAATGACTTAGAGTCTGAAAAGTTGTCTTAATATGATAGAAACTGCTTTGTGCTAATAAAAATAAAGGAAATATATGAATGTGAATGATCTGATTATTGTTAAAGGAAGGAGGGACTTTAAAAATCTATGTTGTATCTCATTCCTAAACACAAATACATTAAACAGACTGCATACTAGCAGTTTACCTGTACATGTGGTGTGTTCAGCAAAGCTTTGAGCTCCTGGCCTTCTTTTTGATGACATGAATGTAAAACATGTTGTACCTAAAAAGGAAGGAAAATATATAACTACTTTTTTTATGCTAAATGTTAAAACCATACATTTCAGCAGTTTAAGTAAACGGCACTACAAGCAATTTGCTCATCAATTAAAAAGGTTAAACAGTAATAATAATAAATATATATATTTTTTTTGTATTATTTTTTTTTTTAAATAGGATAGAAAAATACAATTACAAATTTTATCTACACCAATCTAGAAAATGTTATAGGTAGGTGTGTAGTCTCTGAACTTTGGAGAAGGCAAAGCCCCCTCCCCCCCAAAAAAAAAAGCAGACGGTGCCCACCATATACTTCACCTATTCATGACTAAATTAGTAAATGCTCAGCCATGCAATCATCTATGTATAAAACAATATACAACAACTTCCTATTATCATATTTTCTTAGTTTTCTTGTTATCCTTTGCTGAAAAACAAAATGTATCCTTTCCTAAAAAATTGTTTTCTTTCAGAATAATGATGTTCCAGAGTCTTTCATAACATTTGGGATATATTTCCCATCACTAGGAGAAGGTCAAGAACACATACAAGAGCTTTACAACTCTCCCACCTCGCATCTCTCTCTTAGTTAACGTATAGCCGATTAGAGAATAGGAAGGAAAGGAAGGAAAGGCAAAGCTGAGTCTATAGAGGAGTCATTAGAACAGTCGCCCAAAAATTGAAATGGTCAGGGACTGTGGACCATCATCATTTCGAAAGAAAAGAATTTATCGGGTAAGCATACATTTTGTTTTCTTTCGCAAAATTATGATGGTCCACAGTCCTCCATAATATATGGGGTTAATACCCCAACCTGATGGTCTATGTTACGTAAAGGTTGGGAACATTTTAATGGCAGTTCTAATTTAGCCAACACTGCAAGCTGAAGGAATTTCCTGCCAAAAGCGGCTTGCTTAAAAGCAAAACCCAAAAGCAATAAACTCTGAAAAAAGTACGCAGATAAGACAAGTTGCAGCTTTGCAAATTTGCTCCAAAGATGTATAATCTTTCAAAAACCCACAATGTTGCAATTGCTATAGAAGAAAAAGCACTTAGAAAGGTGACCTTCCAACCGTCAATACAGTCTTGAATCCCTTCTTATGAGTTGAGGCAATCACCTTAGTAGCTTTCTGCCCCTTACTAGATTTTGTAGTGAAAAAACTAACTAGAAGTTTGCCTGAAATCTAGTTGCTATATTATTTAATATCCGCTACCTGGAGTTAGCAGGATCTGAAAACAATGAAGGAATCTGTTAGCGCTGCGGAATCTGTTGGCGCTCTACAAAGAACCGTTAATAATAACAGACCATCATTTAAGAAAAAAAATGCATATTTAGTACAAAGTATAGCCTTCACCTTGTGATAGTGAGAAATGTAAAATCACAGACAAGGTTAACAATTTAGAAACTCTTTATGCAATGCAATGGAAAAGTTCAAGAGAAGAACCTTGTAATATATAGAAAAATAAGTTTAGATTCCAGGATGGAGAAAAAGGTTCCATCATTGGCCTTATTCTAACCAACGACTGAACTAAAGTCTGAACTTCAGCAAGTTTTTCTATCTTCCTATGAAAAAGAGATAAGGCATAAAAATAGTGGACAAACCCCTGACCAGGGTATCCTGAAAACGAAAGGATTCTAGGAGCTTTAAAGGATACCAAGAAAAAACACACTGGAATGACACCATTTAAAGTATGTATTCCAATCTTGTGTTAAATCTCATGTTATAGGCTTTCTGGCCTGCATTAAAGATAATCATGGGATAAGAGATCTCCTCAGTGGAAAAGATCCATGGAAAGCTAAAGGACATATGCACTAAGTCCACATATACAAGTCCTGCGGTGCCAGGCTGGAGCAATTATTACTAACCTTGATTCCTGTTTGATCCAAGAAAGACTCTTGGAATAAAAACAAAAGGAAACAGACATGCCAGATAAAAGTCCCATGGAGATTTAAGTTAGAGGCTATTAGAACTATGTCCTGTAAGTCTATTGCATCAATAAGCTAACAATAATGTCCTATGAAGAGACCAATCGACTGCTGGAATGATCCACCTCCCAGTTGTTAAAACATGGTATTGTGATTGCCAATAGGGATCTATAATTCCTCTCTGCCCAAGACAGAGTACTAGACAGTTCCTGCATGGCCAGTGGACTGCAGTTAACACCCGTGATAATTTATTTAGACCACCACCATTATGTCGTCCGACTAGAAACGGATAAACTTTCCTCCTTCAATAGAGGCGAGGGCTGACTAGCCCGAAGATCGCTCAACGTTCCGGAATGTTGATTGGCAACCTTGCCTCAAGGTGATACCAAACTTCTTGTAATCGTCGAGAAACCCCTGACCGCCCCCCAGCCTGAAAGACCGGAGTTAGTCAGTACAATAGACCTAAACTAATGAAGGATGGATGTCCCAAGGGACAAAGAAAGACACTGTGTCTTTAAGAAAAAGATTGACAGAGAAATCCAAAGCAATCTGTGTGCAAATTTTAATAATTTGTTCACTACTAATGTAGCATAGCCATTAAAGGGGTCTTGAGTAAAGAGAGGGCTAAAGAATCTGCAACTGAAGCAGCAACCAAAAGCCCTACCGCCTCCATGCATTGAGTTACTAATAGATGGAGCTCATTGTAGGAAGAGACACACCCTCTGAATCTTAATAATGCAACGTTCCATCAGGAAAATAGATGCATAAGGATGGAGTCTATTATGACTCCTATAAATGCTACCCTCATAGAAGGATGTAAGGAGCTATAGGTACATTGATACCCCAACTACTGTCTTGAAAAAAACATAATTTATGCTTACCTGATAAATTTATTTCTCTTGTAGTGTATCCAGTCCACGGATCATCCATTACTTATGGGATATATTCTCCTTCCCAACAGGAAGTTGCAAGAGTCCACCCACAGCAAAGCTGCTATATAGCTCCTCCCCTAACTGCCATTACCAGTCATTCGACCGAAAACATGCAGAGAAAGGAAAACCATAGGGTGCAGTGGTGACTGTAGTTTAATGGAAAAATTACCTGCCTTAAAGTGACAAGGCGGGCCGTGGACTGGATACACTACAAGAGAAATAAATTTATCAGGTAAGCATAAATTATGTTTTCTCTTGTTAAGTGTATCCAGTCCACGGATCATCCATTACTTATGGGATACCAATACCAAAGCTAAAGTACACGGATGATGGGAGGGACAAGGCAGGTACTTAAACGGAAGTTACCACTGCCTGTAAAAAACCCTTTCTCCCAAAAATAGCCTCCGAAGAAGCAAGGTATCAAATTTGTTAAATTTGAAAAAGTATGAAACGCAGACCAAGACTCCGTCTTGTAATCTGTTCAACAGAAGCCACATTTAAAAAAGGCCCAAGTGAAAACCACAGCTCTAGTAGAATGAGCTGTAATCCCTTCAGGAGGCTGCTGTCCAGCAGTCTCGTAAGCTAAATGAATTATGCTTTTTAACCAAAAAGACAGAGAGGTTGCTGAAGTCCTTTGACCTCTCCTCTGTCCAGAATAGACAACAAACAAGGTGAATGTTTGATGAAAATCTGTAGTAGCTTGTAAGTAAAACTTTAAAACACGAACCACGTCCAAATTGTGTAATAGACGTTCCTTCTTTGAAGAAGGATTAGGATACAAGAATGGAACAACAATCTCTTGAGTGATATTCTTGTTAGATACCACCTTAGGTAAAAACCCAGGTTGGTACACAGGACTACCTTATCCGTACGGAGAACCAGATAAGGAGAATTACATTGCAACGCAGATAACTCAGAGACTCTATGAGCCGAGGAAATAGCTACCAAAAAGGAACTTTCCAAGATAGAAGTTTGATATCTATGGAATGAAAAGGTTCAAATGGAACTCCTTGAAGAACCTTAAGAACCAGCTTTAAGCTCCATGGCGGAGCAACATTTTTAACCACAGGCTTGGTTCTAACCAAAGCCTGACCAAATGCCTGAACGTCTAGAATACCTGCCAGACGCTTGTGCAAAAGAATAGACAGAGTAGAAATCTGTCCTTTTAAAGAACTAGCTGACAACCCTTTTCTCAAAATCATCTTGGAGAAAAGATAATATCCTGGGAATCCAGACTTTACTCCATGAGTAACCCTTGGATTCATAGCAATAAGATATTTACACCATATCTTATGTTAAATTTTCCTAGAGACAGGCTTTTATGCCTGTATTAAGGTATCAATTACTGACTCGGAGAAGCCATGCTTTGATAACATCAAGCGTTCTGTCTCCAGGCAGTCCATCTCAGATTAGTTATATTTAGATGGTTGAAAAGACCCTGAGGTAGAGGGTCCTGTCTCAGAAGCAGAGACCGTGGTGGAAAGGATGACATGTCCACCAGATCTGCATACCAGGTCCTGCGTGGCCACGCAGGCGCTGTCAAAAGCACCAAAGCACTCTCCTGCTTGATCTTGTGCAAACTCCTCCGGAGGGAATTCCCACTCCCCCGGATGAAAAGTCTGACGACTTAGAAAATCTGCCTCCCAGTTCTCAACACCTGGGATAGGGATAGCTTTTAGACAAGAGTGAGTCTCTGTCCAGTGAATTATTTTAAGACTTCTAACATTGCTAGGGAACTTCTGTTCCCCCTTGATGGTTGATGTAAGCCACAGTCGTGATATTGTCCGACTGAAATATGATGTACCTCAGAGTTGCTAACGGAGGCCAAGTCTGAAGAGCATGGAATATCGCTCCCAGTTCCAGAATATTCATTAGAAGGAGGGTCTCCTCCTGAGTCCACTATCCCTGAGCCTTCAGGGAGTTCCAGACTGTATCCCAACCTAAAAGGCTGGCATCTGTTGTAACAATTGTCCCATCTGACCTGCGGAAGGTCATACCCTTGGACAGATGGACCCGAGATAGTCACCAGAGAAGAGAATCTCTGGTTTCTTGGTCCGGATTTAACAGGAGAACAAATCTGTGTAATCCCCGTTCCCTGGCTGAGCATGCATAGTTGCAGTGGTCTGAAATGTAGGCGTGCAAACGGTACTATGTCCCTTGCCGCTACCATTAAGCCGATTACATTCATGTACTGAGCCACCAAAGGGCGCGGATGGAATGAAGAACACGGCAGAAATTTAGAAACTTTGACAACCTGGACTCCGTCAGGTAAATTTTAATTTCTACAAAATCTATCAGAATCCCTAGGAGGGAAACCCTTGATATTGGGGATAGAGAACTCTTTCCTTGTTCACTTTCCACCCATGCGATCTCAGAAAACATAATTTATGCTTACCTGATAAATTCCTTTCTTCTGTTGTGTGATCAGTCCACGGGTCATCATTACTTCTGGGATATAACTCCTCCCCAACAGGAAATGCAAGAGGATTCACCCAGCAGAGCTGCATATAGCTCCTCCCCTCTACGTCACTCCCAGTCATTCGACCAAGAATCAACGAGAAAGGAGAAACCAAGGGTGAAGTGGTGACTGGAGTATAATTTAAAAAATCTTTACCTGCCTTAAAAAACAGGGCGGGCCGTGGACTGATCACACAACAGAAGAAAGGAATTTATCAGGTAAGCATAAATTATGTTTTCTTCTGTTATGTGTGATCAGTCCACGGGTCATCATTACTTCTGGGATACCAATACCAAAGCAAAAGTACACGGATGACGGGAGGGATAGGCAGGCTCATTATACAGAAGGAACCACTGCCTGAAGAACCTTTCTCCCAAAAATAGCCTCCGAAGAAGCAAAAGTGTCAAATTTGTAAAATTTGGAAAAAGTATGAAGCGAAGACCAAGTTGCAGCCTTGCAAATCTGTTCAGAGGCCTCATTCTTAAAGGCCCAAGTGGAAGCCACAGCTCTAGTAGAATGAGCTGTAATTCTTTCAGGAGGCTGCTGTCCAGCAGTCTCATAGGCTAAACGAATTATGCTACGAAGCCAGAAGGAGAGAGAGGTAGCCGAAGCCTTATGACCTCTCCTCTGACCAGAGTACACGACAAACAGGGAAGACGTTTGTCGAAAATCCTTAGTTGCCTGCAAGTAGAACTTGAGGGCACGAACTACATCCAGATTGTGTAGAAGACGTTCCTTCTTTGAAGAAGGATTCGGGCACAGGGAAGGCACCACGATCTCTTGATTGATGTTCCTGTTAGTGACTACCTTAGGTAAGAACCCAGGTTTTGTACGCAGAACTACCTTATCTGAATGAAAAATCAAATAAGGAGAATCACAATGTAAAGCTGATAACTCAGAGACTCTCCGAGCCGAAGAAATAGCCATTAAAAATAACACTTTCCAAGATAACAACTTTATATCAATGGAATGAAGGGGTTCAAACGGAACTCCTTGTAGAACGTTAAGAACAAGGTTTAAACTCCATGGCGGAGCAACAGATTTAAACACAGGCTTGATCCTAGCTAAAGCCTGACAAAAGGCCTGGACGTCTGGATTTTCTGACAGACGCCTGTGTAACAAGATGGACAGAGCTGAGATCTGTCCCTTTAATGAGCTAGCCGATAAACCCTTTTCTAAACCTTCTTGTAGAAAGGACAATATCCTAGGAATCCTAACCTTACTCCAGGAGTAACGTTTGGATTCGCACCAGTATAGGTATTTACGCCATATCTTATGGTAAATCCTTCTGGTAACAGGCTTCCTAGCCTGTATCAGAGTATCAATAACCGACTCAGAAAAACCACGTTTTGATAAAATCAAGCGTTCAATTTCCAAGCAGTCAGCTTCAGAGAAGTTAGATTTTGATGTTTGAATGGACCCTGTATCAGAAGGTCCTGTCTTAGAGGTAGAGACCAAGGCGGACAGGATGACATGTCCACTAGATCTGCATACCAAGTCCTGCGTGGCCATGCAGGCGCTATTAGAATCACTGATGCTCTCTCCTGTTTGATTTTGGCAATCAATCGAGGAAGCAGCGGGAAGGGTGGAAACACGTAAGCCATCCCGAAGTTCCAAGGTGCTGTCAAAGCATCTATCAGAACCGCTCCCGGATCCCTGGATCTGGACCCGTAGCGAGGAAGTTTGGCGTTCTGGCGAGACGCCATGAGATCTATCTCTGGTTTGCCCCAACGTCGAAGTATTTGGGCAAAGACCTCCGGATGAAGTTCCCACTCCCCCGGATGAAAAGTCTGGCGACTCAAGAAATCCGCCTCCCAGTTCTCCACTCCCGGGATGTGGATTGCTGACAGGTGGCAAGAGTGAGACTCTGCCCAGCGAATTATCTTTGATACTTCCATCATTGCTAGGGAGCTTCTTGTCCCTCCTTGATGGTTGATGTAAGCTACAGTCGTGATGTTGTCCGACTGAAACCTGATGAACCCCCGAGTTTTTAACTGGGGCCAAGCCAGAAGGGCATTGAGAACTGCTCTCAATTCCAGAATGTTTATTGGCAGGAGACTTTCCTCCTGATTCCATTGTCCCTGAGCCTTCAGAGAATTCCAGACAGCGCCCCAACCTAGTAGGCTGGCGTCTGTTGTTACAATTGTCCAGTCCGGCCTGCTGAATGGCATCCCCCTGGACAGATGTGGCCGAGAAAGCCACCATAGAAGAGAGTTTCTGGTCTCTTGATCCAGATTCAGAGTAGGGGACAAGTCTGAGTAATCCCCATTCCACTGACTCAGCATGCACAATTGCAGCGGTCTGAGATGTAGACGTGCAAAGGGTACTATGTCCATTGCTGCTACCATTAAGCCGATCACCTCCATGCATTGAGCTACTGACGGGAGTTGAATGGAATGAAGGACACGGCATGCATTTAGAAGCTTTGTTAATCTGTCTTCTGTCAGATAAATCTTCATTTCTACAGAATCTATAAGAGTCCCCAAGAATGGAACTCTTGTGAGAGGAAAGAGAGAACTCTTCTTTTCGTTCACTTTCCATCCATGCGACCTTAGAAATGCCAGAACTAACTCTGTATGAGACTTGGCAGTTTGAAAGCTTGAAGCTTGTATCAGAATGTCGTCTAGGTACGGAGCTACCGAAATTCCTCGCGGTCTTAGTACCGCCAGAAGGGCACCCAGAACCTTTGTGAAGATTCTTGGAGCCGTAGCCAATCCGAATGGAAGAGCTACAAACTGGTAATGCCTGTCTAAGAAGGCAAACCTTAGATACCGGTAATGATCTTTGTGAATCGGTATGTGAAGGTAAGCATCCTTTAAATCCACTGTGGTCATGTACTGACCCTTTTGGATCATGGGTAAAATTGTCCGAATAGTTTCCATTTTGAACGATGGAACTCTTAGGAATTTGTTTAGAATCTTTAAATCCAAGATTGGCCTGAAAGTTCCCTCTTTTTTGGGAACCACAAACAGGTTTGAGTAAAACCCTTGTCCTTGTTCCGACCGCGGAACCGGATGGATCACTCCCATTAATAACAGATCTTGGACACAGCGTAGAAACGCTTCTTTCTTTATCTGGTTTGTTGACAACCTTGACAGATGAAATCTCCCTCTTGGGGGAGAGAATTTGAAGTCTAGAAGGTATCCCTGAGATATGATCTCTAGCGCCCAGGGATCCTGAACATCTCTTGCCCAAGCCTGGGCGAAGAGAGAGAGTCTGCCCCCCACTAGATCCGGTCCCGGATCGGGGGCCCTCGGTTCATGCTGTCTTTGGGGCAGCAGCAGGTTTCCTGGCCTGCTTGCCCTTGTTCCAGGACTGGTTAGGTTTCCAGCCTTGTCTGTAACGAGCAACAGCTCCTTCCTGTTTTGGTGCAGTGGAAGTTGGTGCTGCTCCTGCTTTGAAATTCCGAAAGGGACGAAAATTAGACTGTCTAGCCTTAGCTTTGGCTTTGTCTTGAGGCAGGGCGTGGCCCTTACCTCCTGTAATGTCAGCGATAATTTCTTTCAAACCGGGCCCAAATAAAGTTTGCCCCTTGAAAGGTATATTAAGTAATTTGGACTTAGAAGTTACATCAGCTGACCAGGATTTTAGCCACAGCGCCCTACGTGCCTGAATGGCGAATCCTGAGTTCTTAGCCGTAAGTTTGGTTAAATGTACTACGGCCTCCGAAATGAATGAATTAGCTAGTTTAAGGACTCTAAGCCTGTCCGTAATGTCGTCCAGCGTAGCTGAACTAAGGTTCTCTTCCAGAGACTCAATCCAAAATGCTGCCGCAGCCGTAATCGGCGCGATGCATGCAAGGGGTTGCAATATAAAACCTTGTTGAACAAACATTTTCTTAAGGTACCCCTCTAATTTTTTATCCATTGGATCTGAAAAAGCACAGCTATCCTCCACCGGGATAGTGGTACGCTTAGCTAAAGTAGAAACTGCTCCCTCCACCTTAGGGACCGTTTGCCATAAGTCCCGTGTGGTGGCGTCTATTGGAAACATCTTTCTAAATATTGGAGGGGGTGAGAACGGCACACCGGGTCTATCCCACTCCTTAGTAACAATTTCAGTTAGTCTCTTAGGTATAGGAAAAACGTCAGTACTCGCCGGTACCGCAAAGTATTTATCCAACCTACACAATTTCTCTGGTATTGCAACAGTGTTACAATCATTAAGAGCCGCTAAAACCTCCCCTAGTAATACACGGAGGTTCTCCAATTTAAATTTAAAATTTGAAATATCTGAATCCAATCTGATTGGATCAGAACCGTCACCCACAGAATGAAGCTCTCCGTCCTCATGCTCTGCAAGCTGTGACGCAGTATCAGACATGGCCCTAGTATTATCAGCGCACTCTGTTCTCACCCCAGAGTGATCACGCTTGCCTCTTAGTTCTGGTAATTTAGCCAAAACTTCAGTCATAACAGTAGCCATATCTTGTAATGTTATCTGTAATGGCCGCCCAGATGTACTAGGCGCCACAATATCACGCACCTCCCGGGCGGGAGATGCAGGTACTGACACGTGAGGCGAGTTAGTCGGCATAACACTCCCCTCGCTGTTTGGTGAAATTTGTTCAATTTGTACAGATTGGCTTTTATTTAAAGTAGCATCAATACAGTTAGTACATCAATTTCTATTGGGCTCCACCTTGGCATTGGAACAAATGACACAGGTATCTTCCTCTGAATCAGACATGTTTAACACACTAGCAATAAACTTGCAACTTGGTTACAATCTTATTTAACAAAAACGTACTGTGCCTCAAAGAAGCACTAAACGATTAAATGACAGTTGAAATAATGAACTGAAAAAACAGTTATAGCATCAATCTTTAAAAACAACACAACTTTTAGCAAAGGTTTGTTCCCATTAGTAAAGTAACAATAATTAAATTTGAAACATAAAAATTACAGAGCAACGTTTTTAATCACAGTCAATATATAAGACTCACAGCTCTGCTGAGAGAATCTACCTCCCTCCAAAGAAGTTTGAAGACCCCTGAGTTCTGTTAGAGATGAACCGGATCATGCAGGAAATACAAGAGTAACTGACTGGAAATTTTTGATGCGTAGCAAAGAGCGCCAAAAAACGGCCCCACCCCCTCACACACAGCAGTGAGAGAGAAACGAAACTGTCACAATTAAAAACAAGCAACTGCCAAGTGGAAAAATAATGCCCAAACATTTATTCACTCAGTACCTCAGAAAATGCAAACGATTCTACATTCCAGCAAAAACGTTTAACATAATAAATACCTTTTAAAAGATTTAAAGTACTTTTAACAGAGTAATTCCAGTGAAATACCATCCCCAGAATACTGAAGTGTAGAGTATACATACATGTCATTATAACGGTATGGCAGGATTTTCTCATCAATTCCATTCAGAAAATAAAAACTGCTACATACCTTAATGCAGATTCATCTGCCCGCTGTCCCCTGATCTGAAGCTTTTACCTCCCTCAGATGGCCGAGAAACAGCAATATGATCTTAACTACTCCGGTTAAAATCATAGTAAAAACTCTGGTAGATTCTTCTTCAAACTCTGCCAGAGAGGCAATAACACGCTCCGGTGCTATTGTAAAATAACAAACTTTTGATTGAAGTTATAAAAACTAAGTATAATCACCATAGTCCTCTCACACATCCTATCTAGTCGTTGGGTGCAAGAGAATGACTGGGAGTGACGTAGAGGGGAGGAGCTATATGCAGCTCTGCTGGGTGAATCCTCTTGCATTTCCTGTTGGGGAGGAGTTATATCCCAGAAGTAATGATGACCCGTGGACTGATCACACATAACAGAAGAAATGCCAGTACTACGTCCGTATGAGACTTGGCAACTTGGATGTTTGACGCCTGTATCAGGATGTCGTCTAAATAAGGGGCCACTTCTATGCCCCGCGGCCTAAGGACCGCCAAAGTGACCCCAGAACCTCCATAAAGATTCTAGGGGCTGTAGTTAACCCAAAGGAAAGAGCTACAAACTGGTAATGCCTGTCTAGAAAGGCAAACCTGAAAAACCGATGGTGATCTTTATGCATCGTAATGTGAGGATAAGCATCCTTCAAATCCATTGTAGTCCTCTATTGACTCTCCTGGATCATAGTTAAGATGGTACGAATAGTTTCCATCTTAAATGATAGAATTCTAAAGAATTTGTTTAAGATCTTTTAGATCCAAAATAGGTCTGAAGGTTTCCTTTCCTTGGGAACCACAAACCGATTTGAGGAAAACTGTGTCCCTGTTCCTCTATTGGAACTGAATGGGTCACGTACACAATGCAAGAATGTCTCTTTCTTTATCTGGTTTGCAGATAAATGTGAAAGGCAAAAACTCCCCTTTTTTGGGGGGGAAAGCTTTGAAATCCAGAAGATATCTCTGGGGTATAATTTCCAATGCCCAGGGATCCTGGGCATCTCTTGCCCACGCCTGGGCGAAGAATGAAGTCTGCCCCCTATAGGATCCGTTACCAGATAGGGGTCCGTTCCTCATGCTGTTTTAGAGGCAGCAGCAGGGTCCTTGACCTGCTTATCTTTGTTCCAGGTCCGGTTGTCTCCAGACCGCCTTGGACTGAGCAAAAGTTCCCTCTTATTTTGCCTTAGAGGAAGTTGATGCCACACCTGCCTTGAATTTTCGAAAGGCACGAAAATTAGGCCTTTTTTGTCCCTTGATTTGGACCTGTCCTGAGGAAGGGCATGATCTTTTCTTCCAGTGATATAAGTAATAATCTCCTTCAAACTAGGCCTGAATAGGGTCTGCCCCTTGAAGGGAAGTTAAGTAGCTTATTTATTAAAGTCACGACAGCTGACCATGATATAAGCCATAGCGCTCTGCGCGCCAGTATAGTAAAAAACAGAATTCTTAGCCGTTAGTCTAGTCAAATGAACAAAGGCATCAGAAAACAAAGGAATTGGCTAGCTTAAGTGCTCTAAGCTTGTCAAATATATTCATCCAATGGAGCCTGTAAAGCCTCATCAAGAGACTCAAACCAGAACGCCGCAGCAGCAGTGACAGGAGCAATGCGTGCAAGGGGCTGCAGGATAAAACCTTGTTGAATAAACATTTTTTATCCATTGGATCTAAAAAAGCACAACAGTCCTCGCCAGAGGTAGTGGTACGCTTAGCTAGAGTAGAAACTCTTCTCTCCACCTTAGGAACTGTCTGCCATAAGTCCCGTGTGGTGGCAACTATTAGAAAACATTCTTCTAAAAAATAGGAGGGGAAGAGAACGGCACACCTGGTCTATCCCATTCCTTATGAAAAATTTTAGTAAACCTCTTTAGGTATTGGAAAAACATAAGTACACACCGGCACTGCATATTATTTATCCAGTCTACACAATTTCTCTGGCACTGCGATTGTACACATTCATTCAGAGCAGCTAAAGCCTCCCTGAGCAACAAGTGGAGGTTCTCAAGCATAAATTTTAAATGTAGAAATATCAGAATCAGGTTAAATCATCTTCCCTGAGTCACAAATATCACCCACAGACTAAGCATATTGTGAGGTAGTATCAGACATGGTTCTTAAAGCGTCTGTATGCTCTGTATCTACCCCCAGAGCTGTTTTGCTTTCCTTTAATTTCAGGTAGTCTGACTAATACTGCTGCCAGTGTATTATACACAACCTTTGCCATGTCTTGTAAAATAAACGCTATGGGCGCCATTGATATACTTGGCGCCATTTGAGCATGAGTCCCTGGAGCGGGAGTCAAAGGGTCTGACACGTGGGGAGAGTTAGTCGGCATAACTTCCCCCTCGACAGAATCCTCTGGTAAAATAAACGCTATGGGTGCCCTTGATGTACTTGGCGCCATTTGAGCGTGAGTCCCTAAAGCGGGAGTCAAAGGGTCTGACACGTGGGGAGAGTTAGTCGGCATAACTTCCCCCTCGACAGAATCCTCTGGTGATAATGTTTTTAAATACAAAAAATGATCTTTATTGTTTAACATGAAATCAGTACATCTGGTACACATTCTAAAATGGGGTTCCACCATGGCTTTAAACATAATAAACACAGAGCCTCCTCTATGTTAGACATGTTAGAACTAATAAAGAGACTAGTAAGCTTGGAAAACACTTTAAATCAAGTTAACAAGCAAATATAACAAACGTTACTTTGCCTTTAAGAGAAACAAATTTTGTCAAAATTTGAAAAACAGTGAAAAAAGGCAGTAAATCAAACGAAATTTTTACAGTACATGTAATAAGTTAACAGAGCATTGCACCCACTTGCAAATGGATGATTAACCCCTTAATGCAAAAAACAGATAAAAAAAAAAAAAAAAGAAATTTTTTTAAACAGACACAACAAAACTGCCACAGCTGAGCTGTGGATTACCTTCCCTATAACTGTTTCTATGCAAAATTTAAGCCAGCCATGTGGAAAAATTAGGCCCCAATAAGTTTTATCACCAAACATATGTTAAAAAACGATTAAACATGAAAGCAAACGTTTTAAAACACATTCTTATAAGAGTATGTATGTCTATTAATAAGCCTGATCCAGTCGCTATCACTGCATTTAAGGCTTTACTTACATTACTTCGGTATCAGCAGTATTTTCTTAGTCAATTCCATTCCTTAGAAAAATATATTACTGCACATACCTTAGCATATATCTCTATCAATCAGCCTGGTACCAGTCGCTTTCACTGCATTTAAAGGCTGTACTTACATTACTTCGGTATCAGCAGTATTTTCTTAGTCAATTCCATTCCTTAGAAAAATATTTTACTGCACATACCTTATTTGCAGGAAAACCTGCACGCCATTCCCCCTCTGAAGTACCTTACTCCTCAGAATGTGTGAGAACAGCAACTGGATCTTAGTTACGTCTGCTAAGATCATAGAAAAAACGCAGGCAGATTCTTCTTCCAAATACTGCCTGAGATAAACAGCACACTCCGGTGCCATTTAAAAATAAACTTTTGATTGAAGAAATAAACTAAGTATAAAAAACCACAGACTCTCACGACCTCCTATCTATGTTGAGACTTGCAAGAGAATGACTGGTAATGGCAGTTAGGGGAGGAGCTATATAGCAGCTTTGCTGTGGGTGGACTCTTGCAACTTCCTGTTGGGAAGGAGAATATATCCCATAAGTAATGGATGATCTGTGGACTGGATACACTTAACAAGAGAAAAGAGGTTTTAGAGTAAGAGCAACCGCTGTTGAAAGAAAATAAGCTTGCACTAGATCTCAGCCAGATAAGGAACAAATTAAATGTCCTGAACCGGATTACCGGCAAGAGTGTATCCCACACAGAGTGGCAAACTGGCAGAGTTTTGCAGATATACAAAACCTCAGGAACTGAAATAATTCCCTTGATTAAGGGAAAAAAACGTTATTTATGCTTACCTGATAATTTTCTTTTCTTCTGTACGGGGAGAGTCCACAGCTGCATTCATTACTTTTGGGAAATACAGAACCTTGCCACCAGGAGGCGGCAAAGACACCCCAGTCAAAGGCTTAAATACCTCCCCCAACTTCCCTCATCCCCCAGTCATTCTGCCAAGGGAACAAGAAACAGTAGGAGAAATATCAGGGTGAAAAATGGTGCCGAAAGAATGAATAAAAAATAATTTAAGGCCGCCCACAGGAAAAAAAAAAAGCACGCAGGGAGCTGTGGACTCTCCCCGAACAGAAGAAAAGAAAATTATCAGGTGAGCATAAATTTAAGTTTTTCTTCTTAAACGGGGAGAGTCCACAACTGTATCCATTACTTTTGGGAAATCAATGCCCAAGCTTAGAGGACACTGAATGCAAACAGGCGGGAATTAAAAAGGCAGCCATATCTGATGGCACCACAGCCTGACAACCCGTTAAAAAATTACTTCAACAGAAGCAGAAAGAACAAAAATATGGAAAGAGGACAACGTAACTGCCCAACAAATAGAACCATACAGATCCCAATTAGAGATCACTCTAAATTCTGGACTCCACTGAGCACAAAAGTCTCTGAGGAGACAAAAGTCTCACTCACTAGAGGCACACACATAAACACCTCTCCATTAACAATGGCAAGGGATAGCAACAAACAAAACCCACACTACATTCTCTCTAACTAAAAGAAGGTAAGAATCAGATAAGAAGGTCTGAAAGAACCTCCAGTAACAATCCCAGAAGAGACAAGGACAAAACAGAGAGGTAAGCTCCTAGCATACCTCGAAAAAGAGCGTCTTCCTGGCTGCAAGAGGACAAAGTCACAAAGAAAATACTCTACCGACAGAGGAGAGCAAAGAAAAGGAAAAATTCCAGATCACCTCCTACATGAATCCAAAAGGAGCCAATATAAAGCCTTAACCAGAACCGAAGTCCCAGAAGGACATAAGGTAGAACAAGACTACCTTACCATAGACAGTGAACTAGCACAAAGAAACTGAACACCCGTAGGACAGAAAGAAACCACTGGAGCAGAACAGGAACGGAATAGTAACATCCATTTACACCACAAACAAAAGCCGCAGGCTTCCATCGGATAGGCAGACTAAACCTCAAACCCTAGTAACTAGCCAACCAAGTACCTAGCAAACTTGCACCAGGACATTCCTGGAAAGGAACAAGGGAAAAAAACTCAGAAAACAGGGTGAATGGACCAACCCCCCAACTAGAAAACAGGGTAAGGGAGGACAACACCCTGACCAATAAGGAATAACCAACTACCTGCTAAGGGAAGGTTCCCAAACCAACTGCAAGGCCTCCCAACCTAAGTAAGGATTCATCAGGAGACAAGATACATGGTCGATGCCCAAACAGCAGTCAGAATTCCTGACCTCTACTCCGATCGAACAGTCCTATCACAGAAGCGACTGTCAATGTCCCAAAGGACAAGAGATTAAAAATTCCCTGCATCGACCAGGCCTGGAGATCAGATAATGAATCTCCAAACACAAGTTCCTAAGGGAAGAAGCAGGAAGGAGGCGCCAACACCCAGAGAGACTAACTCTGGATCAAGAATACCTATCCTCATAACCCCTCAGAAACCCGAAGGGAGGGTGCGCTGCAGACAAGAGAAACCCTTGACCCACTGAACTCCTAGAGTCAGATGAGGAAACTACCTTAGGAGGAGCCAACTGGATAGGCGCAGTAGACCAGGTCCTGCCAAATAGAAGGAAAACAAGGAAAAACAGGAATATTCCAGTAAAGAAATTTCCAGGAAAAAACTTCCTCCATCGCTCCAAAAGAGAAAAAAGACCCCCCCAGTAGGAACAAGGAGATTTCCCCAGGACCGGGAAAACAAGCCTACTACTGAATGCTGGACAGATCCAAGACTATTAAAATCTAGAAAAACAGATCAAACAAAATGCCAAGTCAAAGACAAGGACTAGGTTAAAAAAAAAAAAACGGACCTCCAAAACCAGGTGCCGGATCAAGACCAAAAAACCTTGCAGAACAACCATAAAGTTACCTGGAATTGAAAATTCCCAAACCCTTCAAGGGGTCTTGGACACTGATCTCTCGTGATGTATCCCAGTGGCTGCCCACTCAGCCCCAAAAAGGCCTCTAAGACAACACCCACAAAGTCAGAAGACCAAGGAAGGACCCAAAAGAGATCATTACTCCATGATTGAGAGAATATGACAGTCTCTAAAGATCCAGTCTGGATCAACCTTCAGAAAACCTACAGCTCAAAGAATTAATGAATTAACGAGCATCCTAAAAACTCCTATCGGTTGACAGCAAGAGAGGCTGCGTAACAATCCCCCAGATCCCCAAGTATATAGGATCAAAAAGTGGGATACTGCAAGGACAAAAAAACGGTCCCGAAGAACCGAGTTTCCGCAACCAGATGACCGAAAGTCCTACCCCAAAAGGCAAGGGGAAACAAAAACGTGAAAAGCATAGAAAACCTCAAAAGAGAGGAGAGAAACACTGGAGAAAGATCTGAAACTCGGACAATCCAAGGGAGGAGTCTAGCTCCTGTCCAAGGACCTAAGGAACTACAAATATACTGCCATAGCAGAATTCGTAATCCCAGCAAACCACATAAGCTATGCTGGGACAAAAACACTTAGTATTGAGTAGGACCAACATCGGACGCCACCCTAAGACGAAATAGTAGGATCAGCCTGATATCTAGGATAGAAGGGCCTCCTATAACTTGTAGAAACAAGAAAAACAACCTCGTAACAAGAGGTAAGCAAACTTAGTACCCAAACAGGATCAGCCTGTTGTCAAGGATACAAAATGTCTGATATAACCTCAAAAGAATAGAGTGAACTATTACCCAACCAGGACCAGTCTGCTGACCAGGGTACAACCAAACTGTTCAAGGGCTAACTGAAAGTTCTAAACCCTAACAGGGCTAGACTAAACAAAACAGACAAACGTCAGACAAATAAGCTCTGAAGCTTAAAGGGACAGTTCACCCAAAAAATTTCTCCCATTTAAATTGTTGCCAATGATCCATTTTACCTGCTGGAGTGTATTCAATTGTTTACAAGTAGCTCCTTTACCCCTATTTTGGCCTTTGAAATAGCTGATTTAGCTTGTGGTTTCCCAACCTATACTAAAAGTTTTGATACTGGAGTCTCAGCTATTGAATAGCCTAAGTAAACACAGCCAGCAGAAGACATTAAATGCACAGTGGGCTGCAGGATAGTTAAGTAATAAAATTATAATATTCCATTGTTCTCTCTATGTATTGAGATTTAGTTTTCCAGACAAATATAAGATAAGGAAGCAAGTCTGTGTACATAAAAGTGATAACATAATGAGATATGATAGTACCTGAAGCTCAAACCATTGTAATAGGCTGTGGTTTAAAAGCACAAAACCAGCTACTTCATATACATAAACCTGAAAATGCAATTTCTCATAAATTTTATACTCTGAGGTGCGACATGTAGGCCAAAGAAAAGCGTGCCAGACCACAAGAACTGCACAGCACAGAAAAAATTGCACGTTCCGCAATAGCCGTGAGCCCCAACATTTCTACACATAAGTAGAAAGAATCACATAACAAACATGATTAAAGTCCCCCACTGCTCAATAACCCCCCTCAGGAGATATTAACCCTTGATTCCATAAAGATAAAGGAGTCTCACTGAGACCCTGTCTTCTATCATTTACATTACATTCCCACAATGAAAGTCAAATGAAACGATCTTACCGGAATCTATCCCATAGAACAGTAACACGGTCCTCCAAGTTTGACAGATAGTACAGTTACTTTTGACATGGACTTGAGTGAAGAAAGCAGGCAGCGAAACCCGTCAACGCTGATTGCTAATGGAGCTGTTAATATGAGTCGAGATGGCTTCACAGAAAGAATCTCCCTGCATCTCCAGACTAACTTTCATCCATGCTCTCACTGAGAGGCTGACAGGACTACTTAAAACTCCAGTCCCATCTCGAAGAGACAAAGTTATTAAGAATGGCTTTAAAAGGGTACGAGAGACACCCAGGGAAACACTACTGTACGAGAAAAATGAGAAAACATAATTTATGCTTACCAGATAAATTCCTTTCCTTCCTGGCAGGGAGAGTCAACGACTTCATTCCTTACTATTGGGAAATACAACACCTGGCCACCAGGAGGAGGCAAAGACACCTCCCAGCCAGGAAGGAAAGGACTTTATCTCGTAAGCATAAATGTTTTCCTTCCATAAGGCAGGGAGAGTCCACGACTTCATTCCTTACTGTTGGGAAAACTATACCCAAGCACTAGGACACTGAATGAATAACGGGAGGAAACAGAAAAAGAGGCGGACCCTATTCTGAGGCCACAGTCTGCAAAACTTTTCTCCCGAAAGCTGCTTCAGCTGAAGCAAACACATCAAAATTGTAAAAATTTTTAAAAAGTGTGTAAGGATGACCAGGTAGCTGCCTTACAAATCTGATCCATAGAGGCTTCCTTCTTAAAAGCCCAAGAGGAAGCCACTGCTCTAGTGGAATGAGTCGTTATGCTCTCAGGAGGCTGTCGTCCCGCTGTCTCATAAGCCAAGCGGATGACACTCCGTAACCAGAAAGATAGAGAAGTCGTAGTAGCCTTCAGCCCCTTACGCTTACCCGTATAGATTACAAACAAAGCGGAAGATTGTAAGAATTCCTTAGTATCCTGAAGATAGAACTTTAAGACACGAACATCTAGATTGTGAAGCAAATGTTCCTTCGCTGGAGGAGGATTAGGACACAAGGAAGAAACAACAATTTTTTGATTAATGTTACGATTCGACACCACCTTAGGGAGGTACCCTAGTTTAGTGCGTAAAACCTCCTTATTAGCATGAAAAACGAGATAAGGGGGATCAAATTGCAAAGCAGAAATCTCAGAAACTCTGCATGCAGAGGCAATAGCCAAAAAAAAAAAGAACAACTTAATGTCAAAAGTATGCATAGGCTCAAACAGAGCCTGCTGCAAAACACTAAGAACAAGATTGAGGCTCCAAGGCGGAGCCCAAGATCTAAACACGGGTCTGATCCTAGCCAGAGCCTTAACAAAGGACTGCACATCCAGAAGCTCAGCCAATCTTTTGTGCAGTAACACTGACAGGGCCGATATCTGTCCCTTCAGGGAACTAGCAGATAGACACTTCTCCAGTCCATCATGGAGCAAAGAAAATTCTGGCAACCATAACCTTATGCCAGGAAAAGCCACACTCTTCACACCAGTACAAGTAAGTCCTCCACACTTTATACGACAAGTAACTGGCTTACGAGCTTGAACCAGAATTTCGATTACTTAGGCAGTTGGGAAACAAAAACAAATTTTATATATGGATGATGAATTTGGAAAGTCTATAGCACTTTGGATTAGTTTTATTGATGACGTGCTTATGTTGTGGGAAGGAACTCCAGATAGCCTTTCCCAATTCATGCAACATCTTTAAACCCTCTCTTGGATAAGACTAAGCGTTCAATCTACACGCAGTCAGCCTCAGAGAATCTAGATTTTGATGGATGGGACCCTGTATCAGCAAATCTCTATGACAAGGTAACCTCCATAGTCACAATCCCCACCAGATCCGCAAACCACATCCTTTGCAGCCACGATGGAGCAATCAGAAGCATTGATGCTCGCTCCTGCTTGATGCGAGCCACCACACAAGAGAGAAGCGGTAGTGGAGGAAAAAGATATATGAGACTGAACCTCCATGGTACTGATAGAGCATCTATTAATTCCTCCTGAGGATCCCTCGACCCGTACCTGGGTAGCTTGGTATCGAGACGGGATGCCATGAGATCTATCTCTGGCGTCCTCCACTCGCTGCATATCTCTGCAAACACCTCAGGATGAAGAGACCACTCCCCTGGGTGAAAGGATTGCCTGCTGAGGAAGTCCACTTCCCAGTTGTCCACACCCGGAATGTGAATCGCTGACAGCGTACATTTGTGAGTCTCCGCCCACTCTAGTATCTGAGATACTTCTCTCACCACCAAGGAACTTCTCGTTTATCCTTGATGATTGATTATAGGCAACCAAGGTTATATTGTCTGATTAAAATCGGATAAACTGGGACGCACCCAGAAGGGGCCAAGCCTTCAAGGCATTGAAGATTGCCTGGAGTTCCAAAATATTGATTGGAAGGAAGGACTCCTCCTGAGTCCACATACCTTGTGCCTTCTTGGCACCCCAAACGTCTTCCCTAGCCGGAAAGGCTTGCGTCCATAGTCACAATCTCTCAGGATGTTCTCAAAAAGCAAGTGCCTTGGGACAGATGATCTGGACAGAGCCACCAGGAGAGCTCTCGACAGGTTGTCCAGCACCCAGAACCTTTGTAAATATCCTTGGAGCAGTAGCAGCTATGAACTGGAAGTGCTGGTCCAGAAAAGCAAACCTCAGGAACTGAAAATGTTCCCTGTGAATGCTTCAGGTCTATTGTGGTCATAAACTGTCCTTCCTGAACCAGAGGAAGGATTGACCATTTTGTCTTCATCTTGAAAGAGGGGACGCTCAGAAACTTGTTTAGGCACTTTAGGAACTGGATGAAAAGTTACCTCCTTTTTTGGAACCACGAAAAGGTTTGAATAAAACCCCAAACCTTTTTCTGCTGTAGGTACCGGGACAATTACTCCTAGAGAGGAGAGATCCCGTACACAACCTAAGAAGGCAGCCCTCTTTTCTGGTCTTGTCGAAAGACTGGAGAGTAGAAATCTTTCCCTGGGCGGGTAAGACTTGAATCCTATCCTGTATCCTTGAGATACAGCCTCCAGAACCCAAGGATTCTGTACCTCCTGGAACCAAGCGTCTGAAAAAAAAGAGACAGCCTGCCCCCTACTCGATCCAATCCTGGATCGGGGGCCGCCCCTTCATGCCGATTTGTTCTCGGCAGGCTTCTTAGTCTGTTTGGACTTATTCCAGGAGTGAGCAGGCTTCCAAGTACTCTTGGGATACTCTGACTTGGAAAAGGACTGCTGTCGTTGCGACTTGTCAGCACGAAAGGAACGAAAAATAGAAAGTTGCGGTCCCTTAGGCCTATTCTTCTTATCTTGCAGTAGGAAGGTACCTTTCCCTCTGGTAACCTTAGAGATAATGGAGTCGAGTCCTGGACCGAAGAAAAATCTTCCCCTTGAAGGGAAGAGAAAGGAGTCTGGATTTAGAAGTCATATCCACAGACCAAGACTTTAACCAGAGAGCCCAGCGGGCAAGAACCACAAAACCAGCAGCCTTTGCATTTATGCGAATAATCTGAATATTCGCATCACAGATGAAGGCGTTAGCAATTCTCAGTGTCTTAATTCTCTCCTGAATATCCTCGAGTGGAGTCTCTACCTCAATGTGCTCAGAAACCCAGAATGTTGAAACATCTTCCTCAGAAAAGTTTCCATTTTTTTTAATCCATAGGCTCTGTAAAAGAACTGTCCTCCAGAGGGATAGTAGTATGCTTAGCCAGCGTGGAAGTAGCGCCATACACCTTCGGGGTGGAGCCCCACAAATCTAATTGAGAGTCAGAGAGCCCAGGGTAATTTAGAAAGGGTAGTAATTTCTCAGAACCCAGATTCCTGAGAAGTAGATGGCTCAGAAGGGCAAAGAGTATTAGCAGGCTTGTCTCCCTTCTTAGACTTTAGAACAGTGTTTAGGCAAATGGAACGAAATTGAGCAGGTGGGCAAACTACAGCCTCCTCACAATATAAACAGCAATTATTAATTAGTACAGAAGAAGCGGAACCTTCTAATGTAGTATCAGAGTCCTCCATAGCTTTGTATATACCCACAGAAGGACAAAAAAAAACAAACTCTTATTTAAAAATTGCACCTTAATACTCCCAATGGCTGGGGCACTCACCACCTCCTAGACCCAGACATCCAACAGTGAAAACGCCTCAGAAATTATGTCTGCAGCAGGATCTTAGGAAATGAAAGAGACCACACACGGTCACATGGTACGTAAGACAGGACTTCCCCTGCTATTAAAAAGGGCGCCAAGCTATTATGAGCTATGCAATACTTCAAAAACTAAAGTGAAACCTGTTTGTTCCAAGCCACAAACACACAGCCTATGAGCCTAAAAAAACCAAACTGTTCAAATAATCTCCCTGAAAGAGATATTAACCCTTGATCCTATCGATATATAAAGGAGCCACACTGTAACCCTGTATAGCATTTTAAAGTGTATATATAAAAAAACAGTCTTACCCTACAGGATCCAGGATGTGAAAAAGGCACAGCCTTTCAAGTGTGACAGTCTACATGGATTTGAGTGTGTAGCAGCAAGCAGTGAAACTCGTCAACACTGATTGCTCAGGAGCTGTTAGCGACAGTCTGGATGGGCTTGCAGAAAAACTTTCCCTGCATCTCCAGCCTCTAACTTTCATCAATACTCTCACTGAGAGGTTTACATGATTACCTAAAACTCCAGTCTTTTCTCGAAAGGAAAATGCCCATAAAGGACTATCCAAATCTTCTGACACTTCTCTGCCACCTCCGATAGTGACGAAAGGCAAAGAATGACTGGGGGATATGGGAAGTGGGAGGGATATTTAAGCCTTTGGCCGGGGTGTCTTTGCCTCCTCCTGGTGGCCAGGTGTTGTATTTCCCAACAGTAAGGAATGAAGTTGTAGACTCTCCCTGCCTTATGGCAGGAAAAATGTGAACTATGAAGTAAGTTTCATCACCACATTTAACAATAGGTGGGATGAAGTAATAGATCACTGCTAAAAAAAGCATTGGGGGATATTCACAGCTGACTATGAAATACATAAAATAGTGGATGATTGCCCCCTTTTGATAGCTAGGCATGCCTCCTCCTTGAAAGACAAACTAGTTCACAGTCACTTTAAAAGCACAGGTGGATGGCTAGGCAGACAACAAAAAAAAAAAAAGAAAAAAAAAAAAAAGGAGTGGTTGTTATGCATGTGGAAAGTGTAAAATGTGCAAGCACCTCCTGAGGGGTAGATTTGCTTATGACTGTGTGGACAGAAACACAGGGTGAAGGGCCATATTACCTGAAGGAGTGAGGGGGTGGTCTTAATGGCATCCCGTTCAAACCTACAGGGAATTTAGGGAGTGCATGAAAGAACATAGAAGGGATATAGTCAATGCTAGAACCAAGAATAGTGGAGTAGCACAACACTTTTCTGAATGCCACAATAGCAGTGCTGTGGACCTAAAATGTATGGGCCTAGAGCTTATTGATATCTTAGAAAGAGGGGGTAATTGTGATAACTTACTCCTGAGATCTGAATGTAAATGGATTTTTTTTTTTTTTTTTAATTTTTGAGTGATAAGTAGATACAACATAGATAACACTACATCAATCTTTCAGTTGCTTCACAAAGCAAGTATGATCATAGTACACAGTCCAAGAAAATCAGAAAAAGAAAAACAAAGGGAAGCGGGGAAACAAAAATAAAGGGAAACATGAAATAACATGAAGCGAAACTTGTGCACTCATAAGCATTTTCTTAAACATTAAATTCACAGAGTCACAGAGAATTCCTCGAGTCCATAATATCAATGATCTTTTAAAACGGTTATTCATATAACTTTTCTACATCGAATTGCACACCTTTCTGAAGTGAAAACCAGACTGTATCAATAAAGCATGGAATCAGTCAGGTTAAATGTAATACTACGGGTTGCATAATGACCTGTATTCCTCCCACAAAAAGGATATGGACAAATAATCATCCAACCTTTTAGATATCACAAAATGGTACTTTTCTAGCAATATTGTAGTGGATACTAAAGTTCTCCATTTCTCCACTGTAGGGGGTCTATCTGTTTCCAATGTTGTGGTATTAATATTTTGGCGCTATTGATGATTAGTATGTATAATAGTTGAACTCTGAGTTTACATCTAACTTTTGGAAATGTATTAAATAATATTATCACCGGGTCTAAAGTTATTGTAGTGCCAAGAATCTTATTGGTTTCTCCTAAAATTGCTACCCAAAAAGGGTGTATCTTGGGACATTGCCACCATATGTGCACAAAAGTGTCCGGGTGCTCACACTGCCTCCAACAGGCTGTTGAGGTGCCCTTTAAGGGACATGAAACCCAAATTTTTTCGTTCATGATTCAGATAGAGAATACAATTTTAAACAACTTTCTAATTTACTTCAATTATCTAATTTGCTTAATTATCTTGATATCCTTTTCTGAAAAGCATATCTAGATAGGCTCAATAGCCGCTGATTGGTTGTTGCACATAGATGCCTCGTATGATTGGCTCACCCATTTGCATTGCTATTTCTTTAACAAAGGATATCTAAAGAATGAAAAAAATTAGATAATAAAAGTAAATTGGAATGTTGTTTAAAACTGTATTCTCTATCTGAATCATGAAAGAAAAAAACAGAATTTATGCTTACCTGATAAATTACTTTCTCTTGCGGTGTATCCAGTCCACGGATTCATCCTTTACTTGTGGGATATTCTCATTCCCTACAGGAAGTAGCAAAGAGAGCACACAGCAAAGCTGTCCATATAGCCGTGGACTGGATACACAGCAAGAGAAAGTAATTTATCAGGTAAGCATAAATTCTGTTTTCTCTTGCAAGGTGTATCCAGTCCACGGATTCATCCTTTACTTGTGGGATACCAATACCAAAGCTTTAGGACACAGATGAAGGGAGGGAACAAGACAGGTACCTTAAACGGAAGGCACCACTGCTTGCAAAACCTCTCTCCCAAAAATAGCCTCCGAAGAAGCAAAAGTATCGAATTTGTAAAATTTGGCAAAAGTATGCAGTGAAGACCAAGTCGCTGCCTTACAAATCTGTTCAACAGAAGCCTCATTTTTGAAAGCCCATGTGGAAGCCACTGCTCTAGTAGAATGAGCAGTAATTCTTTCAGGAGGCTGCTGGCCAGCAGTCTCATAGGCCAAACGGATGATGCTTTTCAGCCAAAAGGAAAGAGAGGTAGCAGTCGCTTTCTGACCTCTCCTCTTACCAGAATAGATAACAAACAAGGAAGATGTTTGTCTGAAATCCTTAGTTGCTTGTAAATAGAACTTTAAAGCACTAACTACATCAAGATTGTGTAATAGACGTTCCTTCTTCGAAGATGGATTAGGACAGATGTTTGACTGAAATCCTTAGTTGCTTGTAAATAGAACTTTAAAGCACGCCAGCGCCTCAAACCAGAAAGCAGCTGCAGTAGTTACAGGAATAATGCAGGCAATAGGTTGGAGAAGAAAACCTTGTTGAACAAAAATTTTCTTAAGTAAAACCTCTAATTTTTGTCCATAGGGTCTTTAAAAGCACAACTGTCTTCAATTGGTATGGTTGTGCGTTTAGCTAGTGTAGAAACAGCTCCCTCCACCTTAGGGACTGTCTGCCATGAGTCCCGCATGGGGTCAGATATGGGGAACATTTTCTTAAAAACAGGAGGGGGGACAAAAGGGACACCTGGCCTATCCCACTCCCTAGTAACGATATCCGCAATCCTCTTAGGGACCGGAAACGCATCCGTGTAAACAGGGACCTCTAGGTACTTGTCCATTTTACACAATTTTTCTGGTATCACCAAAGGGTCACAGTCATCCAGAGTAGCTAATACCTCCCTAAGTAAAACATGGAGGTGTTCTAGTTTAAATTTAAAAGCCAATGTATCTGAATCTGTCTGGGGAGGAACCCTTCCTGAATCAGAGACTTCTCCCTCAGACATCAAATCCCTCGCTCCCACTTCAGAGCGTTGTGAGGGTATATCGGATACGTAAACCAAAGCGTCAGAATGCTCATAATCTGTTCTTAAAACGGAGCTATCACGCTTTGCAGGTAACACGGGCAGTTTAGATAAGAAGGCTGTAAGAGAATTATCCATGACTGCCGCTAAGTCTTGTAATGTAAAAGGGTTAGACGCACTAGAGGTACTAGGCGTCGCTTGCGCGGGCGTAACTGGTTGTGACACTTTGAGAGAGGCAGGCGGGCTACCCTAGTTACCTTCAGTCTGAGAATCATCTTGGGCCACATTTTTAAAGTGCAACAATATGATCTTTAAAGTGTATAGACATATCAGTACAAGTGGGACACATTCTGAGAGGGGGTTCCACCATGGCTTCTAAACACATTGAACAAGGATTTTCCTTAGTGTCAGATATGTTTAATAGACTAGTAGAGTACACAAACAGGCTTGGAATCACTTTAATCAAATAAAAAACACAATTTGAAAAAACGTTACTGTGCCTTTAAGAGATAAAAAGCACACAATTTTACAAAACGGTGAAAAATGCAGCAATCTTTCTGAAATTTTCACAGTATGTAGCTAAAGGCTTAATAAGATTGCACCCCAAGTTTCAAAACGATTAACCCCTTAATGCCCAAACCGGAGCAGCCTAAAGCCAACACATGGTTAAATCACTACAGCACCTTGCCACAGCCTTGCTGTGGCCGTACCTTCCCTTAGGGATCAGATTTGGGGGAATATAGCTTCTTTTAGGCCCTCAAACATCAGCAGGACCCTCCATGTGAAGCAGCATGAACTTATCTGCAATTCTAAGTGCGCATCTCAGGCAATTAGGCCCCTCCCACTCTACTCCGGAGCTGTGAGGCCTAGTAAATCACTCCTAAGTTACTAAAAAACAGCCATGTGGTAATAACCCCAGAAAAAACCCCAAAAGGGCTTTCAAAGTGTCTTGCAAAACGATTTTTCCTTAGCCAAACAATCGATTGCCCTGAATAAGTGTCAACCAGTATATTAGCCCTATTATGTAAGCATTCAATTCCTTACTCTGTGGGAACATCTCTGTGAACATAGCTTACCCTCCCCTCATGGGGATATTGTCAGTCCTTCTAGCATAATCTCAGTCTTGTCTAGAAATAAATGACTGAACATACCTCATTGCGGATCACCCTGCAAACTGTTCCCCCCAACTGAAGTTTTCTGGTACTCCTCAGTCCTGTGTGCGAACAGCAGTGGATTTTAGTTACAACATGCTAAAATCATTTTCCTCTCAGCAGAAATCTTCATCACTTTTCTGCTAGAGAGTAAATAGTACAAACCGGTACCATTTAAAATAACAAACTTTTGATTGAAGATAATAAAACTACAATTTTAACACCACATTCACTTTACACTCCCGAGAGAGACCCTAGTGCTTAGAGCCAGCAAAGAGAATGACTGAGGGTGGAGCTAGAGGGGGAGCTATATGGACAGCTTTGCTGTGTGCTCTCTTTGCTACTTCCTGTAGGGAACGAGAATATCCCACAAGTAAAGGATGAATCCGTGGACTGGATACACCTTGCAAGAGTAAACAGAATTTATGCTTACCTGATAAAATACTTTCTCTTACGGTGTATCCAGTCCACGGATTCATCCTTACTTGTGGGATATTCTCATTCCCTACAGGAAGTGCAAAGAGAGCACACAGCAGAGCTGTCCATATAGCTCCCCCTCAGGCTCCACCCCCCCAGTCATTCGACCGACGGTTAGGAGAAAAAGGAGAAACCATAGGGTGCAGTGGTGACTGTAGTTTTATAAAAATAAATTTAAACCTGACTTAATTGCCAGGGCGGGCCGTGGACTGGATACACCGTAAGAGAAAGTAATTTATCAGGTAAGCATAAATTCTGTTTTCTCTTACATGGTGTATCCAGTCCACGGATTCATCCTTACTTGTGGGATACCAATACCAAAGCTTTAGGACACGGATGAAGGGAGGGAACAAGTCGGGTAACCTAAACGGAAGGCACCACTGCTTGCAAAACCTCTCTCCCAAAAAACAGAATTTATGCTTACCTGATAAATTACTTTCTCCAACGGTGTGTCCGGTCCACGGCGTCATCCTTACTTGTGGGATATTCTCCTCCCCAACAGGAAATGGCAAAGAGCCCAGCAAAGCTGGCCATATAGTCCCTCCCAGGCTCCGCCTACCCCAGTCATTCGACCGACGGACAGGAGGAAATATATATAGGAGAAACCATATGGTAACGTGGTGACTGTAGTTAGAGAAAATAATTCATCAGACCTGATTAAAAAACCAGGGCGGGCCGTGGACCGGACACACCGTTGGAGAAAGTAATTTATCAGGTAAGCATAAATTCTGTTTTCTCCAACATAGGTGTGTCCGGTCCACGGCGTCATCCTTACTTGTGGGAACCAATACCAAAGCTTTAGGACACGGATGAAGGGAGGGAGCAAATCAGGTCACCTAAACGGAAGGCACCACGGCTTGCAAAACCTTTCTCCCAAAAATAGCCTCCGAAGAAGCAAAAGTATAAAATTTGTAAAATTTGGCAAAAGAGTGCAGTGAAGACCAAGTCGCTGCCTTACATATCTGGTCAACAGGAGCCTCGTTCTTGAAGGCCCATGTGGAAGCCACAGCCCTAGTGGAGTGAGCTGTGATACTTTCAGGAGGCTGCCGTCCGGCAGTCTCAAAAGCCAATCTGATAATGCTTTTAAGCCAAAAGGAAAGAGAGGTAGAAGTTGCTTTTTTACCTCTCCTTTTACCAGAATAAACAACAAACGAAGAAGATGTTTGTCTGAAACCTTCAGTAACCTCTAAATAGAATTTTAGAGCACGGACTACGTCCAAATTGTGTAACAAACGTTCCTTCTCTGAAACTGGATTCGGACACAAAGAAGGCACAACTATCTCCTGGTTAATATTTTTGTTGGAAACAACCTTCGGAAGAAAACCAGGCTCAGTACGCAAAACCACCTTATCTGCATGGACCAGATAGGGCGGAGAACACTGCAGAGCAGATAACTCAGAAACTCTTCTAGCAGAAGAAATTGCAACCAAAAAACAAAACTTTCCACGATAATAACTTAATATCTACGGAATGTAAGGGTTCAAACGGAACCCCTTGAAGAACTGAAAGAACTAGATTAAGACTCCAGGGAGGAGTCAAAGGTCTGTAAACAGGCTTGATTCTAACCAGTGAATTATATATATATATATATATACACACACACACAATTTATAGGGTATATATAATACAATAATATATAAAATAGGGGCGCTATCTATATATGCCAAATATCTAAATATACCAAGATAGTGATATCACAGTTCACAGTATATTACATTTACATAGGCATACAAACATATATGTAGATGGTTACAGAATAAAAAAGAAAAAAAAAAAAAAAAAAAAGAACCTGTATAGTTGATAATATCAAAATAAACAGATCAGAGTCCAAATAAACTCTAACAAAGTCCCCAATGGCTATGGGGGTGTGCAAGGCAGCTCTCCTCGATGTACAAGGCCGTCCACAACGAATCAATCTATAAAGAAGCAGAGAAGGCGCCACATAGCATAATTCCGTATGGTATACCAAATAATATATTGCAGCTCAATTGCACTCACGTGTAGGAAAGCACCAAGATGTGGTGCTGGCTAGGCAGACCGGAACCTCAGAGTTGCCCGGTAAACTCTCCTCTCAGGCTAAAGCTTCCAGCAGCCAAGTTAGTAGTCACCAACAAAGGTAAGGTGTGTGGGTGTCAGGAAGGCCCTTTAATTCCTCAGGGAATTGGAGGCTTACTCCAAGCAGGGATATCCAAATAAAAAGCGAAGTAGCAAGTATGTATCAATAAAAGTGTTTATTTTAACACATTAAAAACACAGCTACGCGTTTCTCAGTATCATGTACTGTTTCCTCAGGCTGAATAAAACTATACAAATCTTGCTACTTAATATACCCTATACTAACCAATAAAAATGGCTGTTTAACAAACACACCCTGGTTTCTCTTAATTGGTCACATGATTGCCAGGTGTTTGTAAATAACATTCATGTCACATCTAAATTAATACAATACTATTTCCTGCATGCATCTAAACATCATATACAGCAATATTCATTGTACATTTGTTTATAAACAATTTCTAGCGTATTTAAAAGTGTATTTAGAAATATTCAGGCAATTTAATATACATTTAGTAACCAGTGAAAAACAGAATCATTATTAATATTCAGATCCGATCCCCATTATTAGATCAATCCTCATATACATTTAGTAACCAGTAAAGAACAAAATCATCATTTATATTCAAATCCGATCCCTATTATTGGATCAATCCTTATCCTACCTTTTGTATCTAAACTCACTTATCCTCTGTGATCGCGCTCTCATGCGTCTTTACATAGTTATAAGTGCTGTGCGTCTCAAATCTAAATTTAACTTCCATCTCACAATGTTGCTGAAGGCTTACATCTATTATTTCGTGAGTTTGTTTCTACATAGTTTCATCGTACAAAGTATAAGTATACGGTGACTATGTTATTGTACGTCAGGTTAATCCAACCTTTTCCTGCACACTGACGTGTCTGTTTTTCATTGGTATTACCAAGGACAACGTCTCCGGTGGGTGTGTGCTGTTAACTACTTCCTATTGGTGTTACAATGATATGACGTGTCAAATGGTCATAGGAGGATTAACCTATGTTATAATATCACACCTCCTTTGTGTTTATGTTTGGTTGAAGCTACGGCAGCATCGTAGGATTGTTTTGATAGGTGTGATAGCAGATGTATAAACAAAGTAGACGCTGGCTATCAGAACCGATGCGCTAGACACATATCTATTACTATCATTGTTATTTATTCTACTTCGAGTGTGCATTTAAATACCACACTATAGATCGTTGGATGGCCTCTATCTTCACTTATGAATTCTACTACCCTAGTGACGTGTACATATGGATTTCCTAAGTGTGAGCTAATTTTTCACATCTCAGACAAAATAAAATAAAAATACAAATATAGATACATCATAAGATGTGGCAATGTGGAGTTCAGTGATATGATATATTATAGTGCTGGGTGTAAATTGTGCAACGTAATTAGTTATTTAGTTTCATACCCTTAAGTTTAATCTATTTATGTGTATTTGTTAGTTATACATTAGTGTTTTATGTATATGTTTAATATATTATATAAATAAATTTTAATGTGATTAATATGTATACTAATATATCTGTCCTGAAAGGTTTTTTCAAATAACTTTAAGTGCTCAGTGTCAGTGATTTATTATGTGTTTAATTTTGTGAAAATTAGTTTAAAGTGTTTATGAACATCAATTGAATATTCCTGCACATTTAGATATAATATAATCCATTTGTGTGTATTATGTTAAAAAGGAATAGTATTCTTATACAGTGTTTTATTATGTGCTTAATTAAGTGCAGAAAGCTACTAAATCCATGTTCATATTTAGACCATTGGGATGTAATGTTCCCAATTGGTAAATCCAAAAGGTCTCACGTTGGCGTAATCTATTGAACCTATTATATAAATTTGAGGGGGGGGGATATATTCTATTGGTACAATGGAGAATATATTAAGGTTCCCCTGATGTACTGAATGACAATGTTTTGGAACACTATGATTTTTCAGTTTGTTTTTCATATTTCTATAGTGTTCACTATAGAAATATGAAAAACAAACTGAAAAATCATAGTGTTCCAAAACATTGTCATTCAGTACATCAGGGGAACCTTAATATATTCTCCATTGTACCAATAGAATATATCCCCCCCTCAAATTTATATAATAGGTTCAATAGATTACGCCAACGTGAGACCTTTTGGATTTACCAATTGGGAACATTACATCCCAATGGTCTAAATATGAACATGGATTTAGTAGCTTTCTGCACTTAATTAAGCACATAATAAAACACTGTATAAGAATACTATTCCTTTTTAACATAATACACACAAATGGATTATATTATATCTAAATGTGCAGGAATATTCAATTGATGTTCATAAACACTTTAAACTAATTTTCACAAAATTAAACACATAATAAATCACTGACACTGAGCACTTAAAGTTATTTGAAAAAACCTTTCAGGACAGATATATTAGTATACATATTAATCACATTAAAATTTATTTATATAATATATTAAACATATACATAAAACACTAATGTATAACTAACAAATACACATAAATAGATTAAACTTAAGGGTATGAAACTAAATAACTAATTACGTTGCACAATTTACACCCAGCACTATAATATATCATATCACTGAACTCCACATTGCCACATCTTATGATGTATCTATATTTGTATTTTTATTTTATTTTGTCTGAGATGTGAAAAATTAGCTCACACTTAGGAAATCCATATGTACACGTCACTAGGGTAGTAGAATTCATAAGTGAAGATAGAGGCCATCCAACGATCTATAGTGTGGTATTTAAATGCACACTCGAAGTAGAATAAATAACAATGATAGTAATAGATATGTGTCTAGCGCATCGGTTCTGATAGCCAGCGTCTACTTTGTTTATACATCTGCTATCACACCTATCAAAACAATCCTACGATGCTGCCGTAGCTTCAACCAAACATAAACACAAAGGAGGTGTGATATTATAACATAGGTTAATCCTCCTATGACCATTTGACACGTCATATCATTGTAACACCAATAGGAAGTAGTTAACAGCACACACCCACCGGAGACGTTGTCCTTGGTAATACCAATGAAAAACAGACACGTCAGTGTGCAGGAAAAGGTTGGATTAACCTGACGTACAATAACATAGTCACCGTATACTTATACTTTGTACGATGAAACTATGTAGAAACAAACTCACGAAATAATAGATGTAAGCCTTCAGCAACATTGTGAGATGGAAGTTAAATTTAGATTTGAGACGCGCAGCACTTATAACTATGTAAAGACGCATGAGAGCGCGATCACAGAGGATAAGTGAGTTTAGATACAAAAGGTAGGATAAGGATTGATCCAATAATAGGGATCGGATTTGAATATAAATAATGGTTTTGTTCTTTACTGGTTACTAAATGTATATGAGGATTGATCTAATAATGGGGATCGGATCTGAATATTAATAATTATTCTGTTTTTCACTGGTTACTAAATGTATATTAAATTGCCCGAATATTTCTAAATACACTTTTAAATACGCTAGAAATTGTTTATAAACAAATGTACAATGAATATTGCTGTATATGATGTTTAGATGCATGCAGGAAATAGTATTGTATTAATTTAGATGTGACATGAATGTTATTTACAAACACCTGGCAATCATGTGACCAATTAAGAGAAACCAGGGTGTGTTTGTTAAACAGCCATTTTTATTGGTTAGTATAGGGTATATTAAGTAGCAAGATTTGTATAGTTTTATTCAGCCTGAGGAAACAGTACATGATACTGAGAAACGCGTAGCTGTGTTTTTAATGTGTTAAAATAAACACTTTTATTGATACATACTTGCTACTTCGCTTTTTATTTGGATATCCCTGCTTGGAGTAAGCCTCCAATTCCCTGAGGAATTAAAGGGCCTTCCTGACACCCACACACCTTACCTTTGTTGGTGACTACTAACTTGGCTGCTGGAAGCTTTAGCCTGAGAGGAGAGTTTACCGGGCAACTCTGAGGTTCCGGTCTGCCTAGCCAGCACCACATCTTGGTGCTTTCCTACACGTGAGTGCAATTGAGCTGCAATATATTATTTGGTATACCATACGGAATTATGCTATGTGGCGCCTTCTCTGCTTCTTTATAGATTGATTCTAACCAGAGCCTGAACAAACGCTTAAACGTCTGGCACAGCTGCCAGCCTTTTGTGAAGTAAAACAGATAAAGCAGAGATCTGTCCCTTCAGAGAACTTGCAGATAATCCTTTCTCCAAACCTTCTTGTAGAAAGGAAAGAATCTTAGGAATTTTTATCTTGTTCCATGGGAATCCTTTAGATTCACACCTACAGATATATTTTTTCCATATTTTATGGTAAATTTTTCTAGTTACAGGCTTTCTAGCCTGAATAAGAGTATCTATTACAGAATCTGAAAACCCACGCTTTGATAGAATCAAGCGTTCAATCTCCAAGCAGTCAGTTGGAGGGAAACCAGATTCGGATGTTCGAATGGACCCTGAACAAGAAGGTCCTGTCTCAAAGGTAGCTTCCATGGTGGAGCCGATGACATATTCACCAGGTCTGCATACCAAGTCCTGCGTGGCCACGCAGGAACTATCAAGATCACGGAAGCCCTCTCCTGATTGATTCTGGCTACCAGCCTGTGAATGAGAGGAAACGGTGGGAATACATAAGCTAGGTGGAAGATCCAAGGTGCTACTATTGTATCCACTAGAGTCGCCTTGGGATCCCTGGATTTGGACCCGTAACAAGGGACCTTGAAGTTCTGACGAGAGGCCATCAGATCCATGTCTGGAATGCCCCATAATTGAGTTATTTGGGCAAAGATTTCCGGATGGAGTTCCCACTCCCCCGGATGCTCCTCCATCACCAGGGAACTCCTTGTTCCCCCCTGATGGTTGATATATGCAACAGTCGTCATGTTGTCTGATTGACACCTTATGAATTTGGCCTTTGCTAGTCGAGGCCAAGCCTTGAGAGCATTGAATATCGCTCTCAGTTCCAGAATGTTTATTGGGAGAAGAGAGTCTTCCCGAGACCATAGACCCTGAGCTTTCAGGGGTTCCCAGACCGCGCCCCAGCCCACCAGACTGGCGTCGGTCGTGACAATGACCCACTCTGGTCTGCGGAAGCTCATTCCCTGTGACAAGTTGTCCAGGGTCAGCCACCAACGGAGTGAATCTCTGGTCCTTTGATCTACTTGGATCGTCGGAGACAAGTCTGTATAATCCCCATTCCACAGTCTATCAGGATGTCGTCCAAGTAAGGTACTACTGCAATGCCCCTTGGTCTTAGCACCGCTAGAAGGGACCCTAGTACCTTTGTGAAAATCCTTGGAGCAGTGGCTAATCCGAATGGAAGTGCCACAAACTGGTAATGCTTGTCCAGAAAGGCGAACCTTAGGAACCGAAGATGTTCCTTGTGGATAGGAATATGTAGGTACGCATCCTTTAAATCCACAGTGGTCATGAATTGACCTTCCTGGATGGTAGGAAGGATCGTTCGAATGGTTTCCATTTTGAACGATGAAACCCTTAGAAACTTGTTTAGAATCTTGAGATCTAAAATTGGTCTGAATGTTCCCTCTTTTTTGGGAACTATGAACAGGTTGGAGTAAAACCCCATCCCTTGTTCTCCTAATGGAACAGGATGAATCACTCCCATTCTTGACAGGTCTTCTACACAATGTAAGAATGCCTGTCTTTTTATTTGGTTCGAATATAATTGAGACCTGTGGAACCTTCCCCTTGGGGGTAGTTCCCTGAATTCCAGGAGATAACCTTGAGAAACTATTTCTAGCGCCAGAGGATCCTGAATATCTCTTGCCCAAGCCTGAGCAAAGAGAGAAAGTCTGCCCCCCACCAGATCCGGTCCCGGATCGGGGGCCAACACTTCACGCTGTTTTGGTAGCAGTGGCAGGTTTCTTGGCCTGCTTACCCTTGTTCCAGCCTTGCATCGGTCTCCAGGCTGGCTTGGTTTGAGAAGTATTACCCTCTTACTTAGAGGGTGTAGAATTTGAGGCTGGTCCGTTTCTGCGAAAGGGACGAAAATGTGGCTTATTTTTAGCCTTAAAAGACCTATCCTGAGGAAGGGCGTGGCCCTTTCCCCCAGTGATGTCTGAAATAATCTCATTCAAGTCAGGGCCAAACAGTGTTTTACCCTTGAAAGGGATGTTAAGCAATTTGGTCTTGGAGGACACATCCGCTGACCAAGACTTTAGCCAAAGCGCTCTGCGCGCCACGATAGCAAACCCTGAATTATTCGCCGCTAATCTAGCTAATTGCAAAGCGGCATCTAAAATAAAAGAGTTAGCCAATTTAAGTGCTTGAACTCTGTCCATAACCTCCTCATACGAAGATTCTTTATTGAGCGACTTTTCTAGTTCTTCGAACCAGAAACACGCAGCTGTAGTGACAGGAACAATGCATGAAATTGGTTGTAGAAGGTAACCTTGCTGAACAAACATTTTTTTAAGCAAACCCTCTAACTTTTTATCCATAGGATCTTGAAAGCACAACTATCTTCTATAGGAATAGTAGTGCGTTTGTTTAGAGTAGAAACCGCCCCCTCGACCTTGGGGACTGTCTGCCATAAGTCCTTTCTGGGGTCGACTATAGGAAATAATTTCTTAAATATAGGGGGAGGAACAAAAGGTATGCCGGGCCTTTCCCACTCCTTATTTACTATGTCCGCCACCCGCTTGGGTATAGGAAAAGCATCAGGGGACACCGGAACCTCTAGGAACTTGTCCATCTTACATAATTTCTTTGGAATGACCAAATTGTCACAATCATCCAGAGTAGATAATACCTCCTTAAGTAGTGCGTGGAGATGTTCTAATTTAAATTTAAATGTTACAACATCAGGTTCAGCTTGTTGAGAAATTTTCCCTGAATCTGAAATTTCTCCCTCAGACAAAACCTCCCTCCTGGCCCCTTCAGATTGGTGTGAGGGCATGTCAGAACAGTTATCATCAGCGTCCTCTTGCTCTTCAGTGTTTAAAACAGAGCAATCGCGCTTTCTCTGATAAGTAGGCATTTTGGATAAAATGTTTGCAATAGAATTATCCATTACAGCCGTTAATTGTTGCATGGTAATAAGTATTGGCGCACTAGATGTACTAGGGGCCTCTTGTGTGGGCAAAACTGGTGTAGACACAGAAGGGGATGATGCAGTACCATGCTTACTCCCCTCATTTGAGGAATCATCATGGGCAATATCATTATCTATGGCATTATTGTCCCTACTTTGTTTGGACACTATGACACAATTATCACATATATTTAAATGGGGAGAAACCTTGGCTTTCATACATATAGAACATCGTTATCTGATGGTTCAGACATGTTAAACAGGCTTAAACTTGTCAACAAAGCACAAAAAACGTTTTACAATAAAACCGTTACTGTCACTTTAAATTTTAAACTGAACACACTTTATTACTGAATATGTGAAAAAGTATGAAGGAATTGTTCAAAATTCACCAAAATTTCACCACAGTATCTTAAAGCCTTAAAAGTATTGCACACCAAATTTGAAAGCTTTAACCCTTAAAATAACGGAACCGGAGCCGTTTTTACATTTAACCCCTATACAGTCCCAGGTATCTGCTTTGCTGAGACCCAACCAAGCCCAGAGGGGAATACGATACCAAATGATGCCTTCTATAAGCTTTTTCAGTGGTTCTTAGCTCCTCACACATGCATCTGCATGCCTTGCTTTCCAAAAACAACTGCGCATTAGTGGCGCGAAAATGAGGCTCTGCCTATGACTAGAAAAGGCCCCCAGTGAAAAAGGTGTCCAATACAGTGCCTGCCGTTTTTTTAAAACAATCCCCAAGATTATAATAACTATTAATAGTTATAATCTGCCAAATATGCTTAGTAAAGTAATCGTTTTAGCCCAGAAAAATGTCTACCAGTTTTTTAAGCCCTAATGAAGCCCTTTATTCTTAAACTAAACTAAGAAAATGGCTTACCGGTTCCCATAGGGAAAATGACAGCTTCCAGCATTACCAAGTCTTGTTAGAAATGTGTCATACCTCAAGCAGCAAAAGTCTGCTCACTGTTTCCCCCAACTGAAGTTAATTCATCTCAACAGTCCTGTGTGGAAACAGCCATCGATTTTAGTAACGGTTGCTAAAATCATTTTCCTCTTACAAACAGAAATCTTCATCTCTTTTCTGTTTCAGAGTAAATAGTACATACCAGCACTATTTTAAAATAACAAACTCTTGATTGAAGAATAAAACTACATTTAAACACCAAAAAAACTCTTAGCCATCTCCGTGGAGATGTTGCCTGTGCAACGGCAAAGAGAATGACTGGGGTAGGCGGAGCCTGGGAGGGACTATATGGCCAGCTTTGCTGGGCTCTTTGCCATTTCCTGTTGGGGAGGAGAATATCCCACAAGTAAGGATGACGCCGTGGACCGGACACACCTATGTTGGAGAAATAGCCTCAGAAGAAGCAAAAGTTTCGAATTTGTAAAATTTGGCAAAAGTATGCAGTGAAGACCAAGTCGCTGCCTTACAAATCTGTTCTACAGAAGCCTCATTCTTGAAAGTCCATGTGGAAGCCACAGCTCTGGTGGAATGAGCTGTAATTCGTTCAGGAGGCTGCTGTCCAGCAGTCTCATATGCCAAACGGATGATGCTTTTCAGCCAGAAGGAAAAAGAGGTAGCAGTCGCTTTTTGACCTCTCCTCTTGCCAGAATAGACAACAAACAAGGATGATGTTTGTCTGAAATCTTTGGTTGCTTTTAAATAGAATTTTAAAGCACGAACCACATCGAGATTGTGTAATAGTGGTTCTTTCTTAGAAACTGGATTAGGGCACAGAGAAGGAGCAATGATTTCCTGGTTAATATTCTTATTAGAAACCACATTCGGAAGGAAAGCAGGTTTGGTACGCAAAACAACCTTATCTGCATGGAACACCAGATAGGGTGAATTACACTGCAAAGCAGACAATTCTGAAACTCTTCGAGCAGAAGAAATAGCTACCAAAAATAAAATTTTCCAAGATAATAACTTAATATCTATGGAATGTAAAGGTTCAAACGGAACCCCTTGAAGTACTGAAGGAACTAAATTTAGACTCCATGGAGGAGCCACAGGTTTATAGACAGGCTTGATTCTAACTAAAGCCTGTGCAAACGCTTGAACGTCTGGTACTTCTGCCAGACGCTTGTGTAACAGGATAGACAGAGCAGATATCTGTCCCTTTAAGGAACTAGCTGACAACCCTTTCTCCAATCCTTCTTGGAGAAAAGACAATATCCTGGGAATCCTAATCTTACTCCACAAATAACCCTTGGATTCACACCAACAAAGATATTTCCGCCATATTTTATGGTAAATTTTCCTGGTGACAGGCTTTCTAGCCTGGATCAGAGTATCTATAGCTGATTCAGAGAATCCACGCCTAGATAGAATTAAGCGTTCAATCTCCAAGCAGTCAGTTGCAGAGAAACTAGATTTGGATGCTTGAATGGACCCTGTATTAGAAGATCCTGCCTCGATGGCAGTGTCCATGGCGGAACAGATGACATGTCCACTATGTCTGCATACCAAGTCCTGCGTGGCCACGCAGGTGCTATCAAAATTAACGAAGCCTTCTCCTGTTTGATTCTGGCTACCAGCCGAGGGAGAAGGGAAAACGGTGGAAAGACATAAGCCAGATTGAAAGACCAAGGCGCTACTAGAGCATCTATCAATGCCGCCTTGGGGTCCCTGGACCTGGATCCGTAAATAGGAAGTTTGGTGTTCTGACGGGACGCTATCAGATCCAACTCTGGAATGCCCCATAGCTGGGTCAGCTGAGCAAAAACCTCTGGGTGGAGTTCCCACTCCCCCGGGTGAAAAGTCTGACGACTCAGAAAATCCGCCTCCCAGTTGTCTACTCCTGGGATGTGAATTGCAGATAGATGGCAGGAGTGATCCTCCGCCCATTTGATGTTCTTGGTTACTTCCTTCATCGCTAGGGAACTCTTTGTTCCTCCCTGATGATTGATGTACGCTACAGTCGTGATGTTGTCCGACTGAAATCTGATGAATTTGGCCGCCGCTAGTTGAGGCCATGCCTGGAGCGTGTTGAATATCGCTCTCAGTTCCAAAATGTTTATCGGGAGAAGAGATTCTTCCCGAGACCATAGGCCCTGAGCTTTCATGGAGTCCCAGACCGCACCCCAGCCTAACAGACTGGCACCGGTCGTGACAATGATCCACACCGGTCTGCGGAAGCACATTCCCTGAGACAGGTGATCCTGAAACAACCACCAGAGAAGAGAATCTCTGGTATTCTGGTCCGGTTATATTTGAGGAGACAAATCAGCTTAATCCCCATTCCACTGTTTGAGCATGCACAGTTGCAGTGGTCTGAGATGAATTCGGGCAAAGGGGACAACGTCCATTGCCGCAACCATTAATCCGATTACCTCCATGCACTGAGCTACAGAAGGCCGAGGAATGGAATGAAGAACTCGGCAAGTAGTTAAAAGCTTTAACTTCCTGACCTCCGTCAGAAATATTTTCATTTCTACCGAGTCTATTAGTGTTCCCAGGAAGGGAACCCTTGTGAGCGGGGACAGAGAACTTTTTTCGACGTTCACCTTCCACCCGTGAGACCTTAGAAAGGCCAGAACGATCTCTGTATGAGCCTTGGCTCTTTGAAAAGACGACGCCTGAATTAAGATGTCGTCCAGGTAAAGTGCTACTGCAATGCCCCGCGGTCTTAGTACCGCCAAAAGGGACCCTAGCACCTTTGTGAAAATTCTTGGAGCAGTGGCCAACCCGAAAGGAAGGGCCACAAACTGGTAATGCTTGTCCAGAAAGGCAAACCTTAGGAACTGATGGTGATCTTTGTGGATAGGAATATTAAAGGTACACATCCTTTAAATCCACGGTAGTCATATATTGACCTTCCTGGATCATCGGTAAGATTGTCCGAATGTTTTCCATTTTGAATGATGGAACTCTGAGGAATTTGTTTAGAATTTTTAAATCTAGGATTGGCCTGAAAGTTCCTTCCTTTTTGGGAACTACAAACAGGTTTGAGTAAAAGCCCAGTCCTTGATCTACAATTGGAACTGGGTGAATCACTCCCATCTTTAGAAGATCTTCTACACAGCGTAAGAACGCCTGTTTCTTTGTCTGGTCTGAAGACAAACAAGAAATGTGGAACCTTCCCCTTGGAGGAGAGTCCTTGGATTCTAGAAGATACCCCTGAGCAATGATTTCTAATGCCCAGGGATCTAGAACATCTCTCGCCCAAGCCTGAGCAAAGAGAGAAAGTCTGCCCCCTACTAGATGCGGTCCCGGATCGGGGGCTACCCTTTCATGCTGTCTTGGTAGCAGCAGCAGACTTCTTGGCCTGTTTACCCTTGTTCCAGCCCTGCAAAGGCTTCCAGGTTGCTTTGGGCTGGGAAGTGTTACCCTATTGCTTTGCGGTTGCAGAGGTTGAAGCAGGTCCGCTCCTGAAGTTGCGAAAGGAGCGAAAATTTGCCTTGTTTTTGGCCTTAAACGGTCTATCTTGCGGGAGGGCATGGCCCTTTCCCCCAGTGATATCCGAAATAATTTCTTTCAACTCGGGGCCGAATAGGGTCTTTCCCTTGAAAGGAATATTTAGTAATTTTGTTTTGGACGACACGTCAGCCGACCACGATTTGAGCCAAAGCGCTCTTCGCGCCATAATGGCAAAACCAGAATTTTTCGCCGCTAACTTAGCTAATTGTAAAGCGGCATCTGTGATAAAAGAATTAGCCAGCTTTAGAGCATGAATTCTATCCATGACTTCATCATATGAAGTCTCCCTCTGGAGCGACTCCTCCAGCGCCTCAAACCAAAAAGCCGCTGCAGTAGTTACAGGAATAATGCAGGCAATCGGTTGAAGAAGGAAACTTTGTTGTACAAATATTTTCTTTAGTAAACCTTCTAATTTTTTATCCATAGGATCTTTGAAAGCACAACTGTCTTCTACTGGTATGGTTGTGCGCTTGGCAAGTGTTGAAACTGCTCCCTCTACCTTAGGGACCGTCTGAAACGCGTCCCGCCTGGGGTCAGTTATGGGGAACATTTTCTTAAAGATAGGGGGGGAACAAAAGGTACACCTGGTCTCTCCCACTCCCTAGTCACAATTTCTGCCACCCTCTTCGGGATTGGAAACGCATCAGTGTATACAGGGACTTCTAGAAACTTGTCCATTTTACACAATTTTTCTGGGACCACCATGGGGTCACAATCAACCAGCGTAGCTAAAACCTCCTTAAGCAGTACGCGGAGGTGTTCCAGCTTAAATTTAAACGCTAAGGAATCTAATTCTGCCCGCTGAGAAATTTTTCCTGTGTCAGAAATTTCTCCCTCAGACAGTACACCCCTCACTGCCACTTCAGAGGGTTGTGAGGATACAACAGATAAATCATCCAAAACTTCTGATTGCTCATCCTCTGTTCTTTAAACTGAGCTATCACGCTTTTTAGGAAAAACTGGCAATTTGGATAGAAATGCCGCAAGGGAATTATCCATGAATGCTGCTAATTGTTGTAATGTAATAGGGGCCAATGCGCTAGAGGTACTAGGCATCGCTTGCGCGGGCGTAACTGGTGTCGACACATGGGGAGAGGAAGGAGGACTATCCTCGTTACCTTCCGTTAAAGAATCATCTTGGGCTACATTTTTAAGTGTCACTACATGGTCTTTAAAATGTTTAGATACCTTAGCACTAAGGATGCACCGAAATTTCGGCCGCAGAAAGTTTCGGCCGAAAATAGCCTTTTTGGCTATTTCGGTTTTCGGGTTTTTTGCCTGTTATTTTCGGTAAAATTATTGTGTAGCATGTTTCAAATTTGATGCTAGCCTAGAGCTGCTGTTAAAGTTTATTACTTGACTTACTGTTCTGCATATAATGAGTTTTCTAGGACTATACTTTATTTGGATAAGTGGTAAAAAAAAAAAAAAGTTAAATATGATTCTGTTACATAGAACTAAATGAAGAATACAGTATATTGATATTTATAATTGTTTTAAGTGAGGAAACATTTTTGCCGAAAACTGCATTTTTTTCTTTTTTTTTCTTTTTTCTTGGTAAAATTATTGTGTAGCATATTATTGTTTTAAGATATTTTGGTCCAATTTTAGTGTATTACTTTCAATAGAAGTGTGGGCTTTTTTATTGTCTCTAATTATGCAAAAAAAAAAACTAAAAAAAATTAATTTTAAAAAACACATTTTCGGTATCCGTTTCGGTTTTCGGCCAAGTGAATCCTGGATTTCGGATTCGGTCCAGAATTTCCATTTCGGTGCACCACTACTTAGCACACTTTAAACACAAATGTAAAGGGGGTACCGGCATGGCTATTAAACACATAGAACAAGGTCTATCTGTAGGCTCAGACATGTTAAACAGACTTAAACAGCACTCAAATACAGTAAAATACCATTTTTGAAAAAACGGTACTGTGCCTTTAAATAATAAAAAGTGCACACTTTTTTACTAAACCTCCAAAAATCATCCAATCTTTATGAAATTTTCACCATATGATCCTAATGCTTTGAAATGATTGCACAGTAAATTTCAAGTCAATTAACCCCCTACTGCCCAAACCGGAGCAAATTAACCATGCCACAGCCTTGCTGTTGCCCTACCTTCCTTGGGGATTAGTCTTGATCGAAAATAAGCCTCTCTGAAGTCCTCAAGTAATCTTTGGACCCTTCACATGGATCTGCATGAAGCTGTCTGTAAAATCAACTGCGCAACTGAGGCGCGAAATTCAGGCCTCCTCCATCTTCACTCTGGAGTTGTGGGGCCTTCCCAAGCCAAAATAGGTGACTAAATATATGCCATGCGGAATAAACCCCAAAAGAGTGTTTCAAATGTAATAAAACTTGTATTAAAGTCAGATTTATGTTAAAAAATAATCAATTGCCCCTTAACAGTGTCCACCAGTGTTTTGAGCCCTTCCAATAAGCCTTCCTTCTATACTAAGTCTTAGAATATGGCTTACCTTTCCCACATGGGGATTCTTGCCAGTCTTCTAGCATTACTAAGTCTTGACTAGAAAGAATTGACTGAAACATACCTTAAAGCAGTTAAGCCTGCAAACTGTTCCCCCCAACTGAAGTTTTCTGGTACTCAACAGTCCTGCGTGGGAACAGCAATGGATTTTAGTTACAACATGCTAAAATCGTTTTCCTCTCAGCAGAAATCTTCTTCACTTTCTGCCTCAGAGTAAATAGTACAAACCGGCACTATTTTAAAATAACAAACTTTTGATTGAAGAAATAAAAACTACAAATCTAACACCACATTCCCTTCACACTCCCGTGGAGATGCTACTTGTTAGAGCTGCAAAGTGAATGACTGGGGGGGCGGAGCCTGAGGGGGAGCTATATGGACAGCTCTGCTGTGTGCTCGCTTTGCAATTCCTGTAGGGAATGAGAATATCCCACAAGTAAGGATGAATCCGTGGACTGGATACACCATGTAAGAGAAATGTGGGTTTAATATCCCTTTAAATATTGTAGCCAGCCTAGAAGATGTGAAGTACCATCGACATTGAAGTTTAACATTCATTTCACGTAATTAATACTGAGGAGGTGTATCTGTTCATATTCTAAAATATCTGTAACCACTCCTCTTGTGGTAAGTGGAGCTGCAGGTCCTCCTCCCACTTAGCTGTATATGAGGGAGGTTTTCTAGAGGGATATGTCAATAGTAATTTGTATGTCAGGGATAGTAAGCCTCTTTTAGGAAATTCCATGTAACACATAGTTTCAAAAGCAGTAAGGGGCCTTAAAATATTTTCCTTCTCTTTATGACTAGTGATAAAATGAGTGAGTTGATGGTAGCGAAACCATTGTCCAAATATCCCATCTTGGTTTCACTGTCCTATTCTGTAGTACGTGGAAACACAATGTGGACTTGCATAATGTTGTGACTACTGTTGGGAAGCGAGGAGCCCGAAAAGGTAGACTTTGATTGTGTAGTAAAGGAGTGAGTGGTGATGTAGGGGAGGATATAAGTGGTATTATCGTAAAGTGTTTATCCCATAGTTTATATGTCTCTAGTGTTAACTTGGAAGTATCTTGGGCGAGTCGTCTATTCTGAGGGGTGAGCCAACAATAGCTTCCTAGCTGTGTAACACCTGCTAGAACGTGTTCCAAAGAAACCCATTCTTTACTTTGTAAACTTTTGCACCAGTCGGCTATTCGGGTAAGAAACACCGCCCATCTGTAAAACTGCAGGCAAGGTACCCCTAGCCCACCGTTTTCTTTTGAGCGATACATTGTAGTTTTAGCTATCCTCTGTCGTTAATTGTTCCAGATAAACGAGTTGATGATCTTTTGTAGTGTATTTATTTGTGAGTCTGGAATGTTTATAGGGAGTGTTTGGAAAATATAAAGTATTTTTGGCAGTATAGACATTTTGACTACATGTATCCTTCCTATCCAAGAAAGGGTTTTATTTTGCCAGGAATTCAGCTCTTGCTGTATGCTTTTAATGAGGGGCTGATAGTTGAGTGAGGCCAGAAGGTGTGGTTTACTAGTTAGATTAATCCCTAAATATTTTTTGATATTTTTTGACATTTAAATTTATGGGCAAGCACTATGGTTTGAATATCAATTTGGGAAAGGCCAATACTTAAAAATTCTGATTTGTTGACGTTCACCTTGAAAATTGAATATAATCCATATTGAGTGAGTTCTTCCATTACAGCTTGGATAGAGCTGCATGGTGATGACAATGTAAGGAACACGTCATCAGCATAAAGGGTGACCTTGTATTCCTGTGAGCCTATGCAGATACCTTTAATATTTGTATTTTGTCTGATTCTAGTAGCCAAAATCTCCATAGCCAATACGAATAGTAGCGGCGAAAGTGGGCATCCTTGCCTTGTACCATTACTTATCGGGAATGAAAGAGAGAGAGCATTATTTAGTACAACTTTGGCGCTAGGGTGACTATAGAGGGCAAATATCTTAGCAATGATGATGTATATATGCCTTTAGTCTTTTCCGCTTAAGTGTTCTGGCTAAAAAATTGCCTGCTCTATTCCCTTCATAGAAAAATAATTGTTTAATTCGCAAATGGGTTTTTTGTTGTTCGATTGGCAAGAAGTCATTGAGCTGATTGCGGATGGTTTTTATTGTAAATGGATTTTTAATATGAACTCGCTACAACCTAATGGGTTAAATGAAGAGCTTAACTATGCTCCATTATTGGAATAATAAAATTGATATGCATAATAATCTGTTTTTGAGTCTTCAGGGACAAAATATGGTTATATGCATGCAGTGGTATTGATATGCAGGATGAACAACATTTCAGAATATGTATTTTTAAATATATTATTAAAAACAGAATTTATGTTTACCTGATAAATTACTTTCTCCAACGGTGTGTCCGGTCCACGGCGTCATCCTTACTTGTGGGATATTCTCTTCCCCAACAGGAAATGGCAAAGAGCCCAGCAAAGCTGGTCACATGATCCCTCCTAGGCTCCGCCTTCCCCAGTCATTCGACCGACGTAAAGGAGGAATATTTGCATAGGAGAAATCATATGATACCGTGGTGACTGTAGTTAAAGAAAATAAATCATCAGACCTGATTAAAAAACCAGGGCGGGCCGTGGACCGGACACACCGTTGGAGAAAGTAATTTATCAGGTAAACATAAATTCTGTTTTCTCCAACATAGGTGTGTCCGGTCCACGGCGTCATCCTTACTTGTGGGAACCAATACCAAAGCTTTAGGACACGGATGATGGGAGGGAGCAAATCAGGTCACCTAGATGGAAGGCACCACGGTTTGCAAAACCTTTCTCCCAAAAATAGCCTCAGAAGAAGCAAAAGTATCAAATTTGTAAAATTTGGTAAAAGTGTGCAGTGAAGACCAAGTCGCTGCCTTACATATCTGATCAACAGAAGCCTCGTTCTTAAAGGCCCATGTGGAAGCCACGGCCCTAGTGGAATGAGCTGTGATTCTTTCAGGAGGCTGCCGTCCGGCAGTCTCATAAGCCAATCTGATGATGCTTTTAAGCCAAAAAGATAGAGAGGTAGAAGTTGCTTTTTGACCTCTCCTTTTACCAGAATAAACAACAAACAAGGAAGATGTTTGTCTGAAATCCTTTGTAGCATCTAAATAGAATTTTAGAGCACGGACAACGTCCAAATTGTGTAACAAACGTTCCTTCTATGAAACTGGATTCGGACACAAAGAAGGTACAACTATCTCCTGGTTAATATTTTTGTTGGAAACAACCTTCGGAAGAAAACCAGGCTCAGTACGTAAAACCACCTTATCTGCATGGACCAGATAGGGCGGAGAACACTGCAGAGCAGATAACTCAGAAACTCTTCTAGCGGAAGAAATTGCAACCTAAAAAAAAACTTTCCAAGATAATAACTTAATATCTACGGAATGTAAGGGTTCAAACGGAACCCCTTGAAGAACTGAAAGAACTAGATTAAGACTCCAGGGAAGAGTCAAAGGTCTGTAAACAGGCTTGATTCTAACCAGAGCCTGAACAAACGCTTAAACGTCTGGCACAGCTGCCAGCCTTTTGTGAAGTAAAACAGATAAAGCAGAGATCTGTCCCTTCAGAGAACTCGCAGAAAATCCTTTCTCCAAACCTTCTTGTAGAAAGGAAAGAATCTTAGGAATTTTTATCTTGTTCCATGGGAATCCTTTAGATTCACACCAACAGATATATTTTTTCCATATATTATGGTAAATTTTTCTAGTTACAGACTTTCTAGCCTGAATAAGAGTATCTATTACAGAATCTGAAAACCCACGCTTTGATAAAATCAAGCGTTCAAACTCCAAGCAGTCAGTTGGAGGAAAACCAGATTCGGATGTTCGAATGGACCCTGAATAAGAAGGTCCTGTCTCAAAGGTAGCTTCCATGGTGGAGCCGATGACACATTCACCAGGTCTGCATACCAAGTCCTGCGTGGCCACACAGGAACTATCAAGGTCACCGAAGCCCTCTCCAGATTGATCCTGGCTACCAGCCTGGAAATGAGAGGAAACGGTGGGAATACATAAGCTAGGTTGAAGATCCAAGGTGCTACTATTGTATCCAATAGAGTCGCCTTGGGATCCCTGGATTTGGACCCGTAACAAGGGACCATGAAGTTCTGACGAGAGGCCATCAGAACCATGTCTGGAATGCCCCATAATTGAGTTATTTGGGCAAAGATTTCCAGATGGAGTTCCCACTCCCCTGGATGCTCCTCCATCGCCAGGGAACTCCTTGTTACCCCCTGATGGTTGATATATGTAACAGTCGTCATGATGTCTGATTGAAACCTTATGAATTTGGCCTTTGCTAGTCGAGGCCAAGCCTTGAGAGCATTGAATATCGCTCTCAGTTCCATTATGTTTATCGGAAGAAGAGAGTCTTCCCGAAACCATAGACCCTGAGTTTTCAGGGGTTCCCAGACCGCGCACCAGCCCACCAGACTGGCGTCGGTCGTGACAATGACCTATTCTGGTCTGCGGAAGCTCATTCCCTGTGACAGGTTGTCCAGGGTCAGCCACCAACGGAGTGAATCTCTGGTTATTTGATCTACTTGTATCGTCGGAGACAAGTCTGTATAATCCCCATTCCACTGTCTGAGCATGCACAGGTGCAATGGTCTTAGATGAATTCGTGCAAAAGGAACTATGTCCATTGCCGCAACCATCAAACCTATTACTTCCATGGACTGCGCTATGGAAGGAAGAAGAACAGAATGAAGTACCTGACAAGAGCTTAGAAGTTTTGATTTTCTGGCCTCTGACAGAAAAACCTTCATTTCTAAGGAAACTATTATTGTTCCCAAGAAGGGAACTCTTGTTGACGGGGACAGAGAACTTTTTTCTATGTTCACTTTCCACCTGTGAGATCTGAGAAAGGCTAGGACAATGTCCGTATGAGCCCTTGCTTTTGACAGAGACGACACTTGAATCAGGATGTCGTCCAAGTAAGGTACTACTGCAATGCCCCTTGGTCTTAGCACCGCTAGAAGGGACCCTAGTACCCTTGTGAAAATCCTTGGAGCAGTGGCTAATCCGAATGGAAGTGCCACAGGTAATGCTTGTCCAGAAAGGCGAACCTTAGGAACCGAAAATGTTCCTTGTGGATAGGAATACGTAGGTACGCATCCTTTAAGTCCACCGTGGTCATGAATTGACCTTCCTGGATGGTAGGAAGGATCGTTCGAATGGTTTCCATTTTGAATGATGAAACCCTTAGAAACTTGTTTAGAATCTTGAGATCTAAAATAGGTCTGAATGTTCCCTCTTTTTTGGGAATTATGAACAGGTTGGAGTAAAAACCCATCCCTTGTTCTCCTAATGGAACAGGATGAATCACTCCCATGCTTAACAGGTCTTCTACACAGTGTAAGAATGCCTGTTCGAAGATAATTGAGACCCGTGGAACCTTCCCCTTGGGGGTAGTTCCCTGAATTCCAGGAGATAACCTTGAGAAACTATTTCTAGCGCCCAAGGATCCTGAACATCTCTTGCCCCAGCCTGAGCAAAGAGAGAAAGTCTGCCCCCCACCAGATCCTTCCCAGATCGGGGGCCAACACTTCATGCTGTTTTGGTAGCAGTGGCAGGTGACTTGGCCTGCTTACCCTTGTTCCAGCCTTGCATCGGCCTCCAGGCTGGCTTGGTTTGAGAAGTATTACCCTCTTGCTTAGAGGGTGTAGAATTTGAGGCTGGTCCGTTTCTGCGAAAGGGACGAAAATTTGGCTTCTTTTTAGCCTTAAAAGACCTATCCAGAGGAAGGGCGTGGCCCTTTCCCCCAGTGATGTCTGAAATAATCTCTTTCAAGTCAGGGCCAAACAGTGTTTTACCCTTGAAAGGGATGTTAAGCAAAAGCGCTCTGCGCGCCACGATAGCAAACCCTGAATTATTCGCCGCTAATCTAGCTAATTGCAAAGCGGCATCTAAAATAAAAAAGAGTTAGCCAATTTAAGAGCTTGAACTCTGTCCAAAACCTCCTCGTACGAAGATTCTTTATTGAGCGACTTTTCTAGTTCTTCGAACCAGAAACACGCAGCTGTAGTGACAGGAACAATGCATGAAATTGGTTGTAGAAGGTAACCTTGCTGAACAAACATCTTTTTAAGCAAACCCTCTAACCTTTAATCCATAGGATCTTGAAAGCACAACTATCTTCTATAGGAATAGAAGTGCGTTTGTTTAGAGTAGAAACCGCCCCCTCGACCTTGGGGACTGTATGCTATAAGTCCTTTCTGGGGTCGACTATAGGAACTAATTTCTTAAATATAGGGGGAGGACAAAAGGTATGCCGGGCCTTTCCCACTCCTTATTTACTATGTCCGCCACCCGCTTGGGTATAGGAAAAACATCGGGGGGCACCGGAACCTCTAGGAACTTGTCCATCTTACCTAATTTCTCTGGAATGACCAAATTGTCACAATCATCCAGAGTAGATAATACCTCCTTAAGTAGTGCATGGAGATGTTGAAATTTAAATTTAAAAGTTACAATATCAGGTTCTGCTTGTTGAGAAATTTTCCCTGAATCTGAAATTTCTCCCTCAGACAAAACCTCCCTCCTGGCCCCTTCAGATAGGTGTGAGGGTATGTCAGAACAGATATCATCAGCGTCCTCTTGCTCTTCAGTGTTTAAAACAGAGCAATCACGCTTTCTCTGATAAGTAGGCATTTTGGAAAAAATGCATGCAATAGAATTATCCATTACAGCCATTAATTGTTGTATGGTAATAAGTATTGGCGCACTAGATGTACTAGGGGCCTCTTGTGTGGGCAAAACTGGTGTAGACACAGAAGGGGATGATGCAGTACCATGCTTACTCCCCTCATTAGAGGAATCATCTTGGGCAATATCATATCTATGGCATTATTATCCCTACTTTGTTTGGACATTATGACACAAATATATCACATATATTTAAATGGGGAGACACATTGGCTTTCATACATATAGAACATCGTTATCT